>NW_003852673.1:877762-878265 GCF_000181295.1 Otolemur garnettii | reverse complement strand
GGGCCAGCTGACTTCAATCAAAGGCCACACACTTGATCTTGAAGTCACCATCAGCTGCCATGTAGTTGATGGCCTCCAGGTTGAGTCGGTTAGAGAACTTGAATGAGTAACCATCTGGCAGCTTGACGGTCAGGTCTGCCTGGCCAAAGCTGATGCACAGCTCCACGGCACTTCCAGGCTGGAAGGGAAAGGCAGCCTCCCGCTGCTCAGCCCCCCGGCCCCGCCGTCCTTGCTGTTGTACCCGATAGTATTGGATAGTATTGGCATCCCCGTGGGCATCGAAGCGGGGGTTGAAATGCAGGCACGGGTTGTTGCTGTCTTTGCCCAGGTTCAGCACAAAGCTCTTGGCGTCAGGGGCCACCTCGCCCCGTACTCTGAGGCACTCCCCAGGTTTGAGATTCAGGTTGCTGGCGACCAGACCACAAGCCATGATTGAAGCAGGAGGATGTTCTGGACCGGTGCACCAGCCGTCTGAGGACTCCACCCCCATTCTTCCTTTATTT
>NW_003852673.1:873104-877742 GCF_000181295.1 Otolemur garnettii | reverse complement strand
TGGCGACCAGACCACAAGCCATGATTGAAGCAGGAGGATGTTCTGGACCGGTGCACCAGCCGTCTGAGGACTCCACCCCCATTCTTCCTTTATTTGATTTCCTTGGTAGATTTAAAATATTTTCTTCAAGGTGACAGGCACTTTGCCTCAAAAATAACTGGCTTCTCTCTAGGGAGGTGAAAGATCGTTTGGTAAGCAAAAGCTGACAGATGTGAATTTTAACCTACAAAAAGTTTGCGAATATTGGGGAATTCAATCTCCAGTCTTGTTAAAGAGCTGACAGAGCTTGGGGAAGGAATGCAGATTGGGAGAGAACAGATTTGTGCCGATCAAGAAGACCAAAGCAAGAACTCATGAATATTGATGCCGGACTTGCTTTCTCCCTACAGAGAGAAATGCAGACACAATGCAATCCAGACAGCAGTGTCGACATCCATCCCACAGCATGCTGCTCCTAGATTTATAAACAGCTCATCAAACTGCAATCTAGACACACTTCTTCACTTTCATATTGTTTTTCTGAAGGCGGAACCCATTTCACAAAATCATTGATAGGCTCTCTTCTGGGAACTGTTAAGTTGGAACCCAAGCAAATAAAGGTCTCCCACATACTAAGTGCTCAAAACAACAACAATAAACATTCTTACTAGAAAAATGTGAATAGGGTGGAATCTCAGATCTAGTCTATTTTGTGAGTGGAAGATGATGGGTGGAACTGATGAAACACAGAAAGGGGACAGAGCAGAGTTGTTAGCAGGAACACACTGTCGGGAATACACTGAACAGGAATACACTGTCAGAGCCTTTAAGGGCTCTTTGGTGGGATATGTAATCTGTCCTTAAAGAAAATGGAAGATCTCACAAATTAGGATTTTTCTATTCTTTCCCCAAAATTTACATTGTCATCACCAATTTGATTACCAAAGACTAAGTTAGACATGTGTCACTAAAGATGACTGTTGAATAACAGCCAGAGCTGAAATCAACACACACAGTGAGTGTTTTAAGTATGGTGTTGGTCATGAGTTAGCAATATATTTATTATATTAAAAAAAATTCGATTGCTTCTACATCAAAAAGGAAGAAATCCTAGACAGAGGTATTTACCAGTAGAGAAACAAGTGGTCTCTCTGGCTTCTTGCAAGAGATGAACAAAAATTGCATTTTTTATTTTCCATATTTAAGCAACCACCATATTTCAGAGAATGAAAGGTCATATGGGCAACCTATTTTGTACCCTGTGCTAGTGATTTCAAGGGAAAAAAAATATGTATTTGTCAAATGATTTTCATGACCCATTTTTTTTTGGCAGTCCTTAGCCTTGAGTAGAATTTTAAGAATCTCTCTCTTTAATAAGAATATTGTAAATTGCAATACTTTAAATTATGGGGGGGCAGGATCCAACTGTGCTATTTTTTTTAAAAAAGGAATGAAATAACCTTTGCCCTCATGAAAGAGATTTGCTTGTGGATGAAAATATGTGGCAGGAAGGAGCACTTGGTGGGTAAAAAAATTCCTGGTGGCCCACTGGAGAGATCAAATGAGAACCACTGATGATTCTCTTCATTTGGAACCACATTCTTCTCTAGCCTGGAATCTGAGTTTCAGTAAAAGAGACCTACAAAGAACTGAAGAGATATTCCTATCTTTGTTTTCTGTACAGGAATCCCCTCCAAACATTTATATTAAAGTGAAAACTTTAGGCTTCCTCTGAGAGTTAGCCCACTTCTCCAATTAACAAATCTAGTTGTCAGACTTGTAAGCTGAAATCTCCTCACTCTGCTTTCTCTCATTGCTTCTTCCTAGTTTAGCACCCTGGAACAGCACTCTGCAAAATCTTGCCTTTTTTATATATAATCATCCCGCAAATGTTTGAAGACAACTAATGTGTGTCCCCTTCAAATTCCCAAAGGCCAAAGTCTCCTGTTTCTCTAATCTATTGCTTAAAGAAAACTACCCCCCCCCCGCCACCCCAGCCTCTTTGTCCTGGAGGCTCTCAGTTTGTTAGTATTTATCTTAAAGTGGGGTGTCCACAATTGAAAGCAACATTTAGCTGTAATTAGACCAGTGTAAAACCCAACAGGAGGAGCAAGATGGTGGATTAGAGATAATCCCTTGGCAGCCACTCACAGTGAGACGGGGAGAGAGGACTCCAGCCACCTCCAGCTGGGGGATCCTTCCCAGAAAGATCTCTCCAGGGACACAGTGAAGCAGTAAGAGACTCCAGGAGCCAATGAACAAGTCAGAACTGAGGAGGACCAGCAAAGATGGCAAGTGCCTAAGTACGGACAGAGGCTGCCTGACCCTCTGGCAGAGGGCTAGAAACAGGAAAGGCCTGTCCTGCAGATTTTTGTTATTGGACTGGGCTGCTTTCTGGAGCTGCTGTGGAAGGGCTTAAACAAGTGAGAGAACTCAAATAGCATCCAGTGGCCAGGATTTAATCACTGGTCAGGGTGGAACTCACATTGGCTTGGCTACAAGCAGAGCACTGTCACTGTGGGAAGGCCTCACAGGAAGAATAGCCTTCAAGGTTCTAGTGCACAGCTGACTCTGGTGTGCCTGCTGAACTCAGGCAACCATCACTGGGGTGAGATGATCAGCTCCCATACCCACAGGAAAGCCACTTTGTTGTCAGGGAGCACTGTTTAGAAGGTCAAGATGTGCCACCTAAGAAATCTGGCAAGAGCTTCAGGATCTCAATCCTGAGTGTACTAAATGCTAGCAAAATGACCATACTCTGATTGAGGACAAATAAATCAGGAAGACATGCCTGGGTCTCCTTGGCAACTAGATAGTGGCTTCTGGCCCCCATCTTACACAGCAGAACTAATGTGTGTGTTCTGCATCTTTTAACACCACAGTGCCACCTTGTATCCAGGCAATATGTTGCTCTCTATCTCTCTCTCTCTATATATATTTTTTTCTTCTTTTCTTAATTTTTTCCTTAGTATTTTTGCTATTGTTATTGTTTGTTTATTTAGTTTGGTTGTATTTTTCTTTTCTCATTTTTACTTTCTTCAATAGCAAAGACTTTTCCATTTCTGCAACAGTTTTTCAGCCCTTTTAATTCTTACTTTCATTTTTTATTTATCTCCTTTCTTCTCTCCTTTGATAGAGAATTTCCTACTTTTCTTATCTTTCCCACACAAATTCCTCATACAATAACCAAGATATCTCTTTATCTTATACAATTATATTTTTAATTTTATTTATCTATGTTTTATTATTTTTTACTTTCTTATCTGCTTTACTCTATTTTATTTTGTATTCTATTTATGGGGATAAAGCCTCACTCTGAGGCCTGAACTGGTCATGGTACTGGTCTGCCTAAAGGAGACTTTGAGCTCATGGTCTAAGGTGTCTATCTAGCTTTGGCCTTTGGAAAGATGGTATTGGTATGTCCCCACTGTGACATACTGCTGACTTTTTCTATAATTGACAGAGGTGGGATCTTACTTTTGCCAAGGCTGGTAAGGAGCTGTTGTCCTTGAAGGACCCACCCAGCCTAACCCCCCAGTGGCCTGGAATTACAGATATGTGTCAAAGCACCCTGCCAAACACCACTATTTCTCCCGTTTCTTTCTGTCTGTCTTTCTTCACTCCTTTTCATCATTTTTTTTTTCACGTCCACTCCTTTCTTATTCTTTATTTTTTTCTTTCCTTTCTCCCTTCTTGATATTTACCCTTATCTTCCTTTTGGCCCTATGCCAAAACGATACCTCAACACCTAAGCCCAGATAAAAGGTAATTTAAAGTGAAGGAGAAGGTCCAGGTGCAGTGGCTCACATCTGTAACCTCAGAACTTTAGGAGGCCAAGCTGGGCGGATTGCCTAAGCTCATGAATTTGAGACCAGCCTAAGCTAGAGTGAGACTGAATCTGTAAAAATAGCTGGGTGTTGTGGTGGGAGCCTGTAGTTCCAGCTACTCAGGAGGCTGATGCAAGAGCATCTCTTGAACCCAAGAGTTAGAGGATGCTGTGAACTATGATGCCAGGGCACTGGGGGTGACAAAAGTGAGACTCTGTCTCAAAAAAAAAAAAAATCAAAGAGAAAGTGAGAGGAAAAAGCCAGGGAAAGAAGTGAACAAGAGGAAAATACACATAAGAAGGAACCAACAGAAAAATTCTGGGAACATGAAAAATCATAACAGAGCAACCTCTCTAAGGGATCATGAGGCAACTACTGCAGAGGATTCCACCTATAAAGAAATAGTGGAAATGACAAACAGGAATTTAAAATATAAATGGCAAAAACAATGAAGGGAATTGAAGCCAAGAGAAAGGGGAAAATAAAAGGAAATCTGAAAACAGAATCAAATAAGGAATAGAAGATATGAAAAATATAGAATGGGTATAAGGAAGGTTAAAGAATTGAAAGACTCCATCAGAGAACTTAAAGATACAGTAGAAAGTATCGCTTTTCGAGGAAGACACGGTCACAGGTTTGGCAGAGGCATGCAGTGCCCGCTTCTGCTCCTGACTCACCTCTGTTCGCTCTCGCCGAGGAACAAGTCGGTCAGGAAGCCGCGCTGCAGCCATGGCTTTTAAAGATACCGGGAAAACACCTGTGGAGCCAGAGGTGGCGATTCACCGAATTAGAATTACTCTCACCAGCCGCAACGTAAAGTCCCTGGAAAAGG
>NW_003852673.1:827794-872817 GCF_000181295.1 Otolemur garnettii | reverse complement strand
AAAGTATCAATAACAGATTAGAACATAAAGAAGAAAAGATATTAGAGATAGAGGATAAGGCTCTTGAGTAAACCCAGACATATAAAGAGGCAGAGAAGAGAGAAACAGCAGAATGATCAGTTAGAGAATTATGGGACTTCGCAAACCATTCAAACATAAAAATTATTGGTATCTCTGATGGTGAAGAATAACCCAAAGGAATGTAAGCCTTATTGGAGGATATCATAATGAAAACTTCCCAAACATCACCAAAGATTGCAACACACTCCTTTTAGAGGACTATTGAACCCTGGATCATCTTAACACAAACAGAGTAACTCCTAGACACATTGTAATGAACCTGTCGAAAGTCAAGATGAAAGAGAAAATTCTGCAAGAAGCCGGGAGTAAGCACCAATTGAAATACTTAGACCTATTTTCTACACTGACAATCACAATGGACCACCAGCAAAGTAAACATCTAGAAACTAAAATATAAAAATCTATCTTCTATAATGCCACAAAGGATAAAACTAAGCCACAGGCTTCCATAGAATAAGACAAATAGAACTCCATCATACTTATCAATTCTCTCAGTAAATGTAAATGGCTTAAATTCCCTTCCGAAGGGGCACAGGCAGGCTGATTGGAAAAACAAAACAAAACCACAAGCCATCTATATGATGTCTCCAGGAGAGGACAAATAGGACTCAAGGTGAAGGGTTGGAAAAAAATACTTTAGGCAAAAGAAAATCAGAAGAAAGTAGGGTGCTTACTCCTGGATGCTTATAGTTTTCTCTTTGGATAGGTTCATTACAATGTATCTTGGTGATACTCTGTTTGTGTGGAGATGACCCAGGGTTCAATAACCCTCTAAGAGGAATGTGTTGGAATCCTTGGTGATGTTTGGGAAGTTTTCATTTATAATATCCTCCAGTAGGGATTCCCATTCCATTCCCAAATAAGATCTGACAATCTTATTTTCAGATACAAATGCATTTAAAGCAATTAAAGTTAAGAAAGACAAAGATGGTCACTTCATTCTGGTCAAGGGAACAATACAACAAGAGGACATTTCAATTCTAAATATTTATGCAGCCAACTTAAATGCTCCCAGATTTATGAAACAGACCTTAATTGGTCTGAGCAATATGATATCCTATAACAACGTAATAGCTGGGAACTTTAACATTCCTCTGGCAGAACTTGACAGATCCTCTAAACAGAATCTAAACAAAGATACAAGGGACTTAAATGTGACCCTAGAACAATTTGGCTTAATAGACATATACATAACACACCATCCCAAAGTTAAGAAATATATGTTCTTCTCATCAGCCCATGGAACATTCTCTAAAATAGATCATATTCTAGAACAAATAAAACCTCAATAAAATTAAGAGAATTGAATTAAACCTTGTATCTTTTTAGACCACAGGCAATAAAGGTAAACGTCAATGCCAACAAAAGTTTTCATTCCCATACAAATGCTGGAAACTAAACAACGTTATGATGAATGACTGTTGGGTCAAGGAAGAGATAAAAAAGGAAATTTTTAAGTCCCTTAAACATAACAACAATGAAGCCACAAGCTAAGAAAACCTGTGGGATACCACAAACACTATTGTAAGAGGAAAATTCATTGCATTAGATGCCTACATCCAGAAAACAGAAAGAGACCACATCAACAATCCAATGAATCATCTTAAGGAAATGGAAAAGGAAGAGCAAGCCAATTCAAAACCTAGCAGAAGAAAAGAAAGAACCAAAATTAAATCAGAGATTAATGGAATTTTTTGCAGTTGTCATTGTTGTTTCGCTGGCTGGGGTCAGGTTGGAACCCACCAGGCTTGGTGTATGTGGCTGGTGCCGTAACCATTATGCTATGGGCACTCAGTTGAAATTAATGAATTTGAAAACAAACGAATCATTCAGAAAATAAATGAAACAAAGAGTTGGTTCTTTGAAAAGATAAATAAAATTGACAAACCTTTGGCCAGATTAACTAGAAACAGAAAAGTAAAATCTCTAACAACCTCAATCAGAAACAAAAAAGGGGAAATAATAACAGATATCACAGAGATACAAGAGATTATCTCTGACTACTATAAGAAACTCTATGCCCAGAAATTTGACAATGTGGAGGAAAAGGACCAATAGCTGGAAAAAATCATCTCTCTAGACTCAACCATGAAGAAATTTATCTCCTGAACAGACCAATATCAAGCACAGAGATTGAAGAAACAATAAAAATGTTTCCAACAGCAACAACAACAAAGCCAAGGACCAGATGGCTTCACACCAGAATTCTATGAAACCTTCAAAGAAGACCTTGTACCTATAATGCAGAACCTATTTCAAAGCATTGAGAAGGAAGAAACTTTCCTCAACATGTTCTATGAAACAAACATCACCCTGATTCCAAAAACATGAAAGGATTCAACTAAAAAGGAGAACTGCAGACTAATTTCAGTATTAAATATTGATGCAAAAATATTCAACAAAATCTTGGCTAATAGGTAGCAGTCACACATTAAAAAAATTATACATCATGATTAAGTAGGCTTCATCCAACAGATGAAGGCTGGTTTAACACAAATCCCATGTAATTCACCATATCAATAGAAGCAAAAACAAGGACCATATGATCCTCTCAATAGATGCAGGAAAAGGATTTGACAAAATTCAACATCCTTTTCTAACAAGAACACTTAAGAAAATAGGCGTAGGTGTCACATTTCTTAAACTGATTGAAGCCATCTATAACAAACCCACAGCTAATATCATACTGAGTGAAGTAAAGCTGAAAGCTTTTCCACTTAGAACCAGAACCAGACAAGGATGTTCACTATTGCCACTACTATTCAACATAGTGCTTGAAGTTCTAGCCAATGCATCAGATAAGAGAAAGATATAAAGGTCATCTAGATAGGGGCAGAGGTGATCAAACTCTCACTTTTTGCTGATGATATGATCTTATACTTAGAAAAGCCCAGAGATTCAACCACAAAACTCCTGGAAGTGATCAAGAAATACAGTAATGTCTCAGGGTATAAAATCAATATCCACAAATAAGTAGCCTTTGTATATGCCAATAATAGCCAAGTTGAGAAGCAAATCAATGACACAATTCCCTTCACAGTAGCTTCAAGGAAAATAAAATAGCTAGGAATATAGCTAACAAAAGAAGTGAAAGAGTTCTACAAAGACTATTATGAACCCTAAGAAAAGAAATAGCAGAAGATATTAACAAATGGAAAAACATACCATGCTCTTGGCTGGATCAACATTGTTAAAATGTTTATACTACCCAAAACAATCTACAAATTTGATGCAATCCCCATTATTATACCAATATCATACTTTGAAGAACTGGAAAAAATAGTTCTTTGCTTTGTATGGAATCAGAAAAAAAGCTCATATAGCCATGGAAATTCTTAGTAATGAAAACAAAGGTGGAGGAATCATTCTACCAGATGTTAGGTTACAATGCAATGCAATTGCAATGGAATACAATGCAAGTACAATGATCAAACAGCATGGTATTGACCCAAAAATAGAGACATAGACATTTGGAATTGAGTAGAAAAACCAAGACATGAAACAAGTCTCATAACCATCTGATCTTTGATAAACCAAACAAAAGCATACACTGGGGGAAAGAATCCCTATTCAGTAAATAATGCTCAGAGAACTGGATAACCATATCATGTAAAAGACTGAAACTAGACCCACACCTTTCACCACTTACAAAAATTGTCTCAAGATGGATAAAAGATTTCAATCTAAGACATGAAATCCTAGAAGAAAGTGTGGGAAAAAACTTTTGAGGATGTCAGCCTGGGGAAAGATTTTATGAAGACTACAGTAGCAATAACAACAACAAAAATAAACAAATGGGAGTTAATTAAACTAAAAACTTCTGTAGAGCTAAGGACACAACAATTATACCAAATAGACCACCTTCACATGGGAAAAGATATTTGCATGTCACAAATTTGACAAAGGCTTGATAACTACAGAAAACTCCAATTAATCAACAACAAAAAAAGCACACAATCCCATTTATTACTGGTCAAGAGATAATGAACAGATCTTCCTCTGAGGAAGACAGACAAGTGGCTAAAAAACATGTGAAAAAATGCTCATCACCCCTCATCATCAAAGAAATGCAAATCAGAACCACCCTGAGATAGCCCACATCACAAAGTCCCAAAGTTTCAGATGCTGATGCAGTGTGGAGAGAAGGAAACTCTTCTATACTGTTGGTGGGACTGCAAACAAATGCAGCATCTTTGGGAGGAAGTATGAAGAATCTGCAAAAAACTCAAATTAGACCACCCATTTGATCTCCCAATGCCATTATTAGGCATCTACCCAGAAGAAAAATATCATTTTATTCTAAGGACTTTTGTACTGGATTGTTTATGGCAGCTCAATTTACAATCATCAAGATGTGGAAAAAAGTCTAAATTCCCATCAACCCATCAATGGATTAACAAAGTGTGCTGTGTGTTTACCATGAAATACTATTCAGCCATAAAAAAAATGGAGACTACATCTTTTGTATTAAGCTGGATGGAGTTGAAACATGTCCTTCTTAGTAAAGTATCACAAGAATGGAAAAGCAAGTATCCAATATACTCAATACTAATAGGAAGCCATCTAATACATGCCCATAAAATAGAAATGCTCAATTTGATTCAAGGTGGGGAGAGAGGTAATTAGGATGGAGAAAGGGAGAGGCGAGAGAGGGATTGGTGTTCTCCCACTTAATGGGCACAATGTAAAGGATATGGCACATCTGTTGTGTGTAGGATACAACTACCTAATAAATGCAAACATCGTAACCTAGTTGTTTATGCTCTGAAATTTAAAAAAAACCTAATAAGATTACTATTTTTTGTGATTTGATGATTTGGACACCACAATCCTATTAATGCAATTGGTATTTTTTTTTAGTTTTAGCAAATACATTAAGTTATTGACATATATTTTGGAAAAGCAAAGCCTTCATATCTTTCTTCACATAAACTGCTGCCAAACCACATCTCTCCGTTCTGTATTTAGGCTACTGAGTTTTTCTTTTTGTTGTGTGATGTTCTTTATTGCAGGGAGAGAAGGACGGCTTGGCCGCAGGTGCAAGTTCTCTCCTCGAATTGTTTAAAAGCAAGAAACGACTACACACTCTCAGGTGACATGTAGCAAAATGTCTTTATTTTCTACTTCCTTTTATTGGGAGCTAGTCACGTACACCACATTGATTGATAATCCTAACATCCTCATTTCTTATCTTAAACTATAGAAAAGAAAGAAAGTCCAGGAATGTGAGATAGTCATCATAAGATTAGCCTAAAGAAAGAAAGTCCAGGAATGTGAGATAGTCATCATAAGATTAGCCTAAAGAAAGAAAGTCCAGGAAAGTAAGACAACCATCTTAAGCTAGCCTCAGGCTATTCCTCTTGGAAGATCTAAAAGAACAATACATTATCTGACTTCTATTGTTGAAGTTAAAGGTTAGGATAAACAGAGGAGTAAAACCTTATGAGTTTGAGTTCTATGTACTATTGAGTTCTATGTACTCAATTAAATTTCCGAGAAACTGGCTTCATAACTGTTTTCTCATGGCTTTGGAGACCCTGCAGTTACATGAAGTATTTTACTTGACATCATTACGATGGAGTTTTTTCTTTTTACTCACATCAACCTTTGAGTCATGTCTTCTGCACAGATGGGCCATTTCAACCCTTATCTGACAGGCTGACTTGACTGCACAGTCGGTGTTACCTGTAAGAAGTTTTTACGCCTGGCTTGCAGCCCCCCACCGTGTTTTCCCAGGTCGCTTAGGGCCTCAACAAAAGCACATACTACTCACAAGTCTTTTCGCTCAGTTCTGGAATTAAAAGAGCACATTTCATTTAATTTTTGTGGGGGTTTACCCCACAATTCCCCTTTTCCTTTTTTGACGATGAGTAATCATGTCAGTCATCATCAATGCAAAAACTGCAGCATGGCGTGTTTTCCTCCTCTGCACTTTTCTTTTTTTTGAGACAGAGCCTCAAGCTGTCTCCCTGGGTTGAGTGCTGTGGCATCACAGCTCACAGCAACCTCCAACTTGTGGGCTCAAGCGAGTCTCCTGCCTCAGCCTCCCAAGTAGCTGGGACCACAGGTTCCCACCACAATGCCCGGCTATTTTTTTGGTTGCAGCCATCATTGTTGTTTGGTGGGCCTGGGCTGGATTTGAACCCACCACCTTAGGTATATGTGGCCGGCGCCTTTAGCCACTTGAGCCACTGGTGCCGAGCCAGGCCACTGAGTTTTTAAAGGTGAATATAGAAGAGAACATTTGGGTTTTGATTACCATTTCAACCTATCAAGATTATTTTGAATCTTGATTTTATCATCAGTCATGCTGACTTCCTCTTCCACCTTTCTGTCATCTCAAAACTTGCTAAAGCCTGTCTTTCATGTCTTCATGAATCACTGATGAAAATGTCTAACAAGATGGACAGAATGCCCTCCAACTTAATGGGCTATTCTACCAAGTGTTTCTGAGGACCTACTGTGTACCAGAAGCCATGTAAGGAAAAAGGACAAGCTGAAAAGAATATGTAAGATATAATCTCTGACTTTAGGGAACTTTTTCATTGATTTATCTTCTTATTTATTTAGTTCTTTTTTGAGACAGTATCTCACTCTGCTCCCCGGGCTAGAGTACTGTGGCATCAGCCCAGCTTACAGCCACCTCAAATGTCTGGGCTCAAGTGATCCTCCTGCCTCAGCCTCCCAAGTAGGATTACAGGCACCCATCACAATGCCCTGCAAATTTTCTATTTTTTTTTAATTTTGCTTTCAACTGCCTTTCAATCGTCTTCGTTTGAAGTTTTGTTTTGTTTTTTTTTTAGTTTTCTTTTCTTCTCTTTTCTTCCTTTAGCGATTCTCTTGCCCTTAGCCTCCCAAATAGCTGGGACTACAGGTGCCAGCCACAATGCCTGGCTTTTTTTGGTAGAAAGGTGGTCTCACTCTGGCTCACTTCCGCTCAGGATGGTTTTGAACCTCTGAGCTCAGGCAATACACCCACATCGGTCTGCCAGAGCGCTAGGATTAGAGGCATGAGCCCCCACGCCTGGCCTAAATTTTCTATTTTTAGTAAAGATGGGGTCTTGCTCTTGCTCAGGCTGATTTCAAACTCCTGAGCTCAATCAAGTCTCCTGCCTCAGCCTCCCAGAGTGCTGGGATAGGCATGAGCCACCATGCTAGGGTGAGAACTTTTCATTTAATAAATCACAGTGCTAGTAATATTTTTATGATTAATATTTTTCAGGAACAATCATTCTATGAAACTTTGATGTCTTTCCATTACATCTTACTAAGAATATTGTAAAAGAGTTTATCAAATGCCTAAAATGAACCCATGATATACTAGGTCCCTAGCAGACTGCTATACCTAGAACATTACAAAAGAGAAAAAGTTAAGCTATTTTGACCAGATTTATCTTGGTAAAAGTACATCTACCCAGATTTTAAGTCCTAATTCTAGCATATATTAATTGGGTCACTTTGAACAAGTTCTTATTTCTCTGAAACTGAGATTTTTCACTGTGATAAGAACACTGAATATAAGAGAGAAGTGTTATGAAGATCAAATTGAGTAAATGTGTAAATTATCATTAAAATTAGATGCTTTTCTTTCTTTCTTTCTTTTTGAGACAGAGTCTCACTATGTTGCCCTCAGTAGAGTACCCTGGTGTTACAGATCATAGCAACCTCTTGAGCTTAAGTGATTCTCTTGCCTCAGCCTCTCAAGAGGCTGGGACTATAGGCAGCCACTACAAATGCCCAGCTATTTTTTTGTTGCAATTGTCATTGTTTTTAGCTGGCTGGGGCTGGGTTCGAACCTGACAGCCTCAGTGTATGTGGCTGGTGCCCTACCCACTAAGCTATGGGAGCTGCCTAGTTGATTTTCTTTTAAAAGTTTGTTTGCCATTTGACAGGCCCTTCAAGCATTTTTTCAGATCTTGAGCTTGTTACAGTAGTCTATATTCTAAATTCAACCACTTTATCAAAGTAGGATGACATTTCACCAGCTCCAGTGTATAGAACCTCCTCCATTCTCCATAGTCTCACTGTCAGATTTTGGATGGCCAGCTTCACCTCTCTTGCTCCTTTGGCTTCCTGGAATGTTCTTTGTCTAGCTGTAGAAAAGCAAATGCTTCTTTTAAGTGACCAGGTCCTTTTCTCCAACCCCTCATCCCTTAGTTATGTTGGGCTATAATTTATGTGCTATGTTTCCAATTTGAATTCCCTCTTGCTGTCTGAAGACCATGAAAGTAAAAGCAAGAACTGAGGGGCTCTGCCTTCCTTCTGCGGTCCACTAACACAGATCAGCCATGATAATTCCAAAAGCTTACAGATCTGTGATCCCTGCTGATTCAAAAATCTAGAGAATCTGTACTTATGGATTTGATCTCCAACTATCTGTCAGGAAGTTGAGTCTCCCAGTTGGTGCCACCCACTGCTTCCCAAAAGTATGGTTGAGAGAAATAATATTTTTAACAAATTCCCTGGATGGTATATGCAATCCATTTATTCCTCTGTGCTTCCTTCCATCCCACTGCCCCTCTCCCAAATTTTGTTTCTATTTCATTTCACTTTGCTCAGGTTGATAATGTTTACATTCTGTTCAGAAAACACAATTCCCATGGTGGTTTAATAATCATTCAACAGTTAATCAGCTTTAGTGCCCATTACCAGCTCTTCTCCTCACCATCCCCATGGTCTCTCTATTCCTGTGTTCTTCATTTTGAGTCTTTTCATTGTGTGGATTTCTTGTCAGGTTATGTTTTCAAGAAAAGCTCCTAAACTAAACTCTGAGCTTCTTCTCTGTGAGCAGGGCTACCTACTTATCTTTAAGTGACATCTTCACTCACTATGATGCTCTGTGGTCACATCAGTTTCCCCTTGTCTTAATATAAACTGTTTCACTGTCTTCACTATGGAAAATTCTAAGGCCAGTCTTATTTATCTGACTTTATAGAGTGATTTCTTCCTGCACACATGCATTGAAGAATTTTGTCTTTATCTTTGAAGCTTGGTAGCTCAACTGCAATATGTATCACTGTTGAGCATTCTGTTTTGAAATTTTCCAGAACTTAATTTCAATCTGTAAAGTTTTCATTAGGGGAAGTTGTTTCATATTTTATGTGGAATACATCTTTTGTTCTATCTTTTGGGTTTTCTACTTCAAAGTTACAATTGCCTTTATGTAGGATCATCTTGTCTGCTATTATCTATTAGCTTCTATTTATTTTACTCTGTATGTTGTTCATCTTAATTTATTGTGATAACCATAAGGCATCTGTCCTCCTATTGTCAGGATTTGATTTTAATGATCTCTGTTTTCTTTCTTGCTGTTTTAAGTGGATTTAATAGTAATTTTAATACTATATTTCACCCTAGTTTTACAATCTGTTCTTTCCTTATTCAGTTGCTTTAACAACCTTATCTTTCAGCTCCCAAATTATTAAATGTGTTTTCTCTAAGTTATTCTATAGCATTAAGCTATTGAGTTATATTTCCTTCTATTCCCTGGTTCATGTTTTCTTCTAGGTCCAATGCTTTGTCTTTGGTTGTGTGTGTATGTGTGTTAATTGTAGCAACTGAGATGGCCATTTTGCATATTTGCTTTGCTGATCCTTTTCATCTACCTTATTGTTCAAGGATTCTGTCCAGACATCCTATTGTTCTTGTCTCACTTCCTGCTCAACCCCAGACTAGAATGTTTTCAACCCTCTACCCAGTTAAGGACTTAACACATTATATTCTAAGTATTTTTTTATAGGCTGAAGAAATTATGGGGAGAGAAACTATGGTGGGCACTCACCTTTCAGATTTTGCTAGAAATCCTATACTAGAATCTGCTCACTTAATCTGAGGATGTATCTGGTCCCCAGGGAGGATGTTCTCAGGCTTTTCTTTCTGTGCTTTCCTTACCACCAGAGAGAATAAGTTCTGTATATTTTCTTTTCCCTGTTTCTCTTTAACTATTACTCCTATTGTTCCTCATTCAAGAAAGAAAAAAGATAAGCACATACCTTCATTCTGCATCTCTTCACATTTAGGGATATCCTATGTAATCTTAGGATATTTTTCAATCTGTCTACTGTTATTTGGGAAAAAAGGGCAAGTTATCAAACTAGCTGTAGTGCCTTTCTTTGCTCTTCTCCAAAATCTTTTATATCTTTCCTTAGCTGCCAGGTTTTAAACTTTATTGCATGAACCCTCCACTCCCCCATTGTTTGAATATTGCTGGGGAAGTTGGTGGTTGTTAGTTATAATTTGCTAGGGAAGTAAAAAATCTGGGGTGAAATTTCAAACCTGTATTTACTTTGAAAGCCTTCAATGCTGTCTTTTTGATGACTCATAGCAGGAATTTATCTCCAGCCTTGGGACAGTGCTAGCTGCATTTCCAAGCAAAAGGTCTATCTTGAGCTCAGAAATTCTGAGAACTGAGTAAACAATTATGAGCGTCATTTAGAAACTGGTTTGAGACTCATTTCTAGCAAAGTGAATAGGATCATTTGAGTGTATTTTGGTACTTTCTGTATGCCTGGCTTCATCTTACTTATCTTATTCCTATTACTTTTTATTTTCTCACTTGTTAAAACATCCTTCTTCACTCTAAGTGTATTTGTAAATTACCTCTGATCCTTTTGGGAAGACAGTGAGGTACAAGTATATAAATAAATAAACAGTTGTACCAAACATTTCTCTTCCCTAGTCCCAATGTATAGTTCTCTTCCCTTATTCTCCTGCCTTTGGCATGATTCAAAAACAAATGCTTTGTTATTGTCTTCAGTATCCTTTGAGAGTCAGCATTGCTTCTCTCTTGACCATTAATTCTTCAGTTGATGTCCAAATTGTGTTATTCTTGGTCATGTGCCCTTCCTTCCATCTGCATTGAAATACAATTTGCTTCTGCTTTTCTTAAAATATCTGGTTCTTTTGCATCCTGATACAGCTTAAAGATCCACAAGCAGCTTGGGTATCAGGTGGTTAAGGTACTTGGATGCTGATAAACTGTCTACAACTACAGCTCAAAAACTCTGAGATTCAAGGTTACTCACTTGAAGAAGAAATACTGTACATTTGTTAGATATGGCACCTGAAAACTTGATAATATATAGGAGCAGGAAACAAATTACCAAAAAATTATAATATTTGCCTTATCTTTGAAAAATAAAATAAAATATTGCAGAGAAAGTTGGAATCCCTTTGATCCCTATGCCAATCCCATCTTTGCTTCAGATTACCATTATTAAGAATTTTATGAGTTTATTTGAGTCAATGTTTAACAGTTTGATAAACTTAGATGTGTCCCTAAGTAATATCCAAACACATAGCGGATTTTCCCTCTCATCACTGTGGATAGATTACTGTTCCCCTATAAATCCAAACTTCATCTTAATCACGGGATCTATTCATTCTTACTTCATCAGGAATCCAGCTATTATTTGTCTTTCCTGTATGATCAGATTTTCCCTCTCTACTGGATTGTTCCCAATAGCATATAGTCTGATCAATATCTCATCTGAGCAGTCCCCAATGGAGTGAAAAGCATACACCATGCTGCCTCACCTGTGAAAGGGACCAAGACTGTGAAGAACGCATTCATTTGCTAAGTAGTCACTTGCTAATCACAGGAATGTTTTCTGTTTGCTGGCTTCTGGACAAGTGAGACATACATTCCCAATACCTCCTTGCTGTACGGTAGTATAAAAATCCCTAGACAAAAAAGCCAAAAAGGGCTTCTCAGTGGGTACCCCCCCCACCACGCTAGAGGTTCTGTTGCCCCTCTTTCCTACTCTGTTCCTTTCCCTGCCAATAAAATCTGTCTTGTCCCTTACCTATGTGGTCCATGGGTTCATTCTTTGAATCTCCAAGATCAAGGACTCAGCATAATGAGAAATTCTGGCAACGCTATTAGTATTCGGTGTATTTAGGGTATTTTTTTCCATATAAAAATCTAGTTATATAAATACCATTAATTGAATAATTGAAAGATCCATCTTTCTCCTATTGAGAGTTTTTTTTGTTTGTTTGTTTGTTTTTAACTGAGACAGGACTCTGTCACCCAGGCTAGAGTGTAGAGACATTGTTATAGCTCAAACTCCTGGGCTCTAGGGAACCTCCTGAGCAGCTGGGACTACAGAACTGCACCACCATGTCCAGCTAATTTTTTTCTATTTTTGGTAGAGATGAGGTTTTAACTTTTGCTCAAGCTGGTCTCAAACTCCTGAATTCAAGTAATCCTCCTGCTTTGGACTCTCAAAGTGCTAGAATTATAGGCATGAGTCACCATGTCAGTGTGTTTTAAGGCCACCTCCATCATATTCTAAGTTTTCATATATAATTGGGCCTGTTTCTGATCCTTTTGATCTCTTATTTTGATGTTTGTTACTGCATCCCTATAACATTCTTAATTCACTCATAGTTATGCAATGTGTTTTATATTTTGGCAAGGCAAATCCCTCTCCCTGTTTTTTTTCCTTAATTTGTTTTGGTTATTTAAAAATATTTATGATTTTGTATAGATTTTAGAATTAGATGTCAATAACATCAAATGCAGTTTTCTGGAGTAATATTGATTGAAATTAGTAAATCAATTTGTGGGGAACTGATATCTTTGTGATATTAAGTCTTTATATCGTTTTTAAAAGTATATTACTCCATTTACTTAGGTTTTCATTGTGAATGGAAAAGAAACATACTCTGTAAAACAATTTAAAGAGGTTTATTCTGGGCTAGGTGCAGTGGGTCACGCCTGTAATCCTAGCACTCTGGGAGGCCAAGGTGGCTGGATTGCCTGAGCTCAGGAGTTCTAAACTAGCCTGAGCAAGAGCAAGACCCCATCTCTAAAAATAGCTTGGCATTGTGGCAGTCACGTGTAGTCCCAGCTACTTAGGGGGCTGAGGCAAGAGAATTACTTGAGCCCAAGATTTTGAGGTTGCTGTGAGCTATGATGCCATAGCACTCTACTGAGGGTGACAAAGTGAGACTTTGTCTCAAACAAACAAAAAAAAAAGAGGTTTATTCTGAGCCAAATTTGAGGACCATGGCCTGGAGTCACACCTGAGAAACCTGGAGTAAGTGGACTTGTTGTGGTGGGGTTATGACTTGGTTCTGTACATTTCAAGGAAACAAAAATTACAGGTAAAGTCATAAATTAATACATGGAGGGCATATATTGGTTTGACTTGAAAAGGTAGGACACCTCAAAGCAGGGGCCCATAGGTTTTAGGTGGGTTTAAAAATTCTTTACCTGACAATTAGCTGAAAGAGTTAGGCTCTGTTTAAAAGGTAGTAAACATTCCTTTCAGTAAAAAGGAATGTTGTGCTAAGATAAGCATCTGTTATATGAGAGACAAACTACCAGACATATGTCCAGACTCAAGTTGTTTGCTGTGTATATTGAGGAACTGTAGGGATGTCTTGCATAGCCTTAGGTATGTTAATGAGTCACAAAGGACATCACTAAGAAGGCAGGAGACATGTGTGATCTCCTTTCTCATGGCTAGCAACTCAATTTTAGGGGATCCCCTTGGCCAAGGAGTCTAATCAGTCAGCAGCTGGTGGGAAGCCTTAAGATTTTATTTTAGCTTACATCATATTTCCATCATTAGGCTGAACCATATGAAATTATCAATGTATGATAATTTTTGACATAACAAAAAGAGAATTTTATGTAATTCATTAAAGGTATCCCAGAAAGTTCTTGTATATCTTTTGGTAGATTTGAAACCATCCTTAAAAATTGATTTAAGGTGAGAACTAGAGTAAGGGCCCCCAGAACTCTGCAGAGGAGAAGGCTTAGCTAAAATAATCAGAATAATCAGCCATTATCTCCTCATTTGCTTGATAATGATCACTGCTGCCCCATTTGCTTCTTTACCCTGCAGTTGTGCATAATTGTCTATATAATCACTTGTATGGAACCTACAGGTAGTTTTTGAGATATCTTTCAGGTCCTGAATTCTAAGAACAAACCCAGCCAGAACAAGGATGTGACTCAAGAGGTCTTGGGCACTCTAACCAAAGTCCTACATTCCAGTAACATACCCACCCAGACAACAGCTCATACCAATGGACTGATGATTCCACCCTGAATCCTGCTAATCTTTTGCCCAACAACTATCTTTACAAACCCTATCCTCCCAATTCTTGGAGAGATGTATTTGAGAGAATTCTCCCATCTCCTTGCCTAGTGCTATGCTGAATAAATCCTTTCTGTGCTGTGAAACCCTGCTATCTCTGGATATTGGTTTTCCCTTGGGCAGCAGGCAGATCAACCTGGCTGGGCACCAACAGATTCATTTTGGTTACTTATTTTTTCTTGCCATTGGGAATAGGGATTTTTCCTGTTATGCATTCTAAATATGCATGATCATTTTCTTGCAGATTTAATAAAATTCATACATAAAATCACTTGATATGTGTTTATAATATAAGGAAAATTTTAAAAATCAAAGAGTTTTTGATTTATTCAGGTTTTCTAACTTCTTGAATGAATTATTCTAATTTTTATTTTTCTAAATTTAAAAAATTATAAGTTTACAAATTCATTGGCATTTCTTTGTGTATAATAGTCTTTTATAATTTTTATTCTCTATTGTGTCTGTAGTTATGTTTCTTTGTTGTTGTAAATTGTGTATTTTAACTTTTCTCTTTTTCTTGATCAGTCTTGACAGAATTCTGATTATTTTATGTCTCTTCAAAGAACTTTTATTATGCTGACTACTTTTATTTTCTTGTTCTTTTTGATTAATTACATGTTTGCTTATAATTTTCTGTCTTTTATTATAATTTATTTATGTTTAATTATTAATTTTCCTTCAATTCCTTTTCCAGAATTCTTCTTTTCTAATAAATACACTTATATAACAACACTTTCATTTAAGCACTGCTTTATCTGCATCCTGTGAATCACTAATATGCATTTTTGTTGTTTGTTTCTAAATATTTTATATTCAATTCATGATTTAATTATTGGAGTTATGAACATTCTTTTAAAAATCAATTTCTAATTTTATTGTTTTTTTTATCAGAGAATGTGGTCTGAATGGTACAGAATGTTTGCATTTGTTGAGTCTTCCTTTGGAACAGAATTCTGATCAATTTTTAAGGAATGTTTCATGTGTTTTGGGGAAGAAGGTATACTTTATTTCTTGGATGCAGAGTTCTACATATCTATTATCAGTACAACTTCACACAAATTAATAACACCTCCTCAGTTTACATTGTATTAAACTGAGTGACCAGGCGCCAACACCAGAAGCTCTCCAGACAGAGAGACAAGGGTGTGGTCCCTTCTAATGATCCTCACAGACTTTTATTGAATTCTCAGGCATGAGAAAACATAGCACAGAAAACTTTCAAAGACAGAGTAATGCTTAAAAAAGGAGTTTATCATTAACTGCATGATTTAACTCTTAACATGTTCTATTTATTGAACTTCTGCCTTGCCTTTTTTTTTTTAATCACTGCTAAATATGACTTAGGAGTGGGACAGTATGCTGTGTCTAGTGACTATTGTTTTTGGTAGTCAGAGCCAGTCATGATGCTTGGCTTTTTCCCAGATCATTCTGTCCCTGGCGCCTACCACTTTTAACTCTATGCTCTATCCTACAATCTATTATACCAAAATTGTTAAGAGTGCAAATCTAATATATTCCAACTATAATTTTTCCTACTTAGCCTTCCATTTTCCAAGAAATGTGTGTTAAAATATTCTACAATCATTATTGATTTATTCATTTCTTTTTGTGATTTTCTCAGTGTTTGCTTTACATATTTTATGCCTGTTATTCGGGATTATAATGTTTTCTTGGTGGAGTAGTTTTTTTGTTAATACAAAATGTTTTTCTTTACTCCTAGTCATGCAATTCCCTTGGAGTTCTATTTGGACAAGTATTAATTTCTCTGTATTAGCTTTCTTTCATTAGTATTTTCCCGTTATCTTTTTCATCTTTCTATTTTCAATCTTTTTTTTGGTGTGTACTATGGTTTGAATATCCGTCTTCTCCAAAATTCATGTTAAAATTCAATTACCATTGTAACAAACAGTGTTAAGAGATGGTGATTAGGCCATGAGTGCTCCACCCTTGTGGGTGGTATTGGTGTCACTATAAAAATATGAAGTCAGAAAAAGATATTTGTGCTAGATTATTTATCACAGCTCAATTCATAGTTGTGAAGATGTGGAAACAATCTATGTGCCCATAAACTCAGGGATGGATTAACAAGCTATAGTATATGTATGCCATGGAAAACTATTCAGCTATAAAAATGGTGGTGACATTACATCTTTTCTATTAACCTAGATGGAGTAAAGTATCACACAAATGGAAAAGCAAGTATCCAATATACTTTTTGCTTCATAAAGCTGGATTTCGTTTATTTATCAATTTGAGATCTTTTAATTTAAATGAGTTTAAGCCACTTGTATTAGTTTTAATTACTGAATTGGACTAATATTTACTGCTTTACTTTTGCTATGTTATCAACCGTAATTTTTGTTTTATTTTATTTTATTTTATTTTCTATAACAGTGAATTGTTATAATCTAACAACTCATATCCTTTTCAACCATAAGTAATCTTTGGCCTTTATCTCTTCATATAGTTCCTTTTTGCCAATTTCACTGTTCTTTTTCTGGATTTCCTATTAAGTATATTACAACTTTTCAATCTACCCACCATATTTCTTAATTCATATTCTGTATTTTCTACCACTTTGTGGTATGTTCTTCAATTCTGTCTTTTTGCCAGACAACTTTCGCTTCAATGGTATTAATTTAAATCTACTGCTCCTCCTATCACTTTTCATTTTTAAATTTTTACTATATTTATATGACACTTTTTTTTTTTTTTGAGACTATGTCACCCTTGGTAGAGTGCAATGGCATCACAGCTCAGAGCAGCCTCCAATTCTTGCGCTTAAGTCATTCTTTTTCTTTCTTTCTTTTTTTTTTTTTTTTTGCAGTTTTTGACCAGGGCTGGGTTTGAATCCATCATCTCTGGTATATGGGGCAGGTGCCCTACTCCTTGAGCCACAGGTGCCACCCACTTAAGTCATTCTTTTGCATCAGCCTACCAAGTGGCTGGGCAATAGGCACCGCCACAATGCCTGGCTATTTGTTGTTGTTGTTGCAGTTGTCATTGCTGTTTTAGCTGGCCCGGACCCAGTTTGAACCTGTCAGCCTGGGTGTATGTGGCTGGTACCATTAACCACTGTGCTACAGATGCCAAGCCTTAAGATTCCTATTTTTTTTTTTTATAACTGCTTGGTCTTACTACATAATCTTTCTTTCTTCTTGTAAAGATGCTGTTAGCTTTTTCTAACACTCTTCATGAACATTTTCAGGATGGATATTTTATAGTCTTTATAAATTTTAATATTTCTGTCTCCTTGGGTATGAATTTTACCACGCTACATCAGCTTGCTTATCTCTCTTAATGATGCATTTTCTCATATATTTATTGCTTTTGTCGGAGGTCTTACCTTACACTAGAGCTTTTTCTTCCCTCATGAAAACTCTTCATTTCCTGTGGTTTTTCAGCTGTCTTAGAACTCTCCAGATTGAACAGAGAAAAACAGTCTCTCATATGGCAGCTTGGAGGCTTTATTCATGTGTGTAGAACTAGTCAGAATGTCACATCCACATATCTTTTTGACTAAGGTATTCCTACAGCAGCCTTTATTTCTTTTTTTCTGAGATCACAGGAAAGGGACATATTATGGTTGTATCCTGAGATTTAAAATAAAGTTAATTCAGGTATTTCACTATTAGGGGAGCTATCTGGTACCCAGCTTTATTTTGGTCTTTTGTCACAATAGGGTTATGTCCATCAACAACTTCTGTGTGGGCCATTGTGGGACATACAAACCTACTTTCTGCATCTACTGACTCTTCTCTGTGGGCCCCATGGCTTCAAATCTCACTATGACCTTTCTTAGGATTCCTGCAACATGGAAATTTTTGTACTATCCTTTTTAAATAGATCTATTTAAAATATATTCTACATGTTTATATTTAATTCATACATTAGCAAAATATGAACTATATTTTAATATTTTTAAAATACACTTTGTTAAATTTTCTATTCTTTGAGAACAAGAAAGGTATGATTTTGTAGTTTGCTCATTAACCCAGGTTAAATGATGTCTAAATCCACTCACCAAATATTTTTCCTTTAAAGGTATTATATACTACATATGCCAATCATTTCCTGTTTAGTATGACAATGATAAGTCTATGCAACAACTTTGGAAACAAACTCTCACATAACAAAAGAAAAAATGTTATAAAATTGAAATATCATGAGAATAAGGTCATTTGTGTTTCCTAAAAACAAGAATAGTAATTTTTATTATTTTCTTATATTAGACTATTAAGTATAGATTTGTGGTTTCCATGAATATTGTCATGTAGAGGTAGCTTTCTTTATAGCATGGTATCAGTATATAATAAAATATCAAATTAATAAAAGCAATGAATACAGTTCTAATACTCTGAAATTATTCTCTGCTTAATAATAAATGCATATAGATTGACAATTTTATTTGATTTATTTTTGTCAAGGATATTTTCTCTTAAATGTGAAGATTAAAACTTCACATTTATGTGTTTAGGGAAATTTCACCTAGAACATTATCACTTCTTCTTGCAGTAAAGGTTTTCTTATGAAATGTGTTTTGTGTGCACACATACCACAATTCTATGAACTCCTTCTAAACTTTACAGGAGATGCTAGTGCTAGTAGAGAAGGTAATACAGGTCTTAGTTACTTTCCGTGGACTACATACATTTAAAGAAGAGGAACAAAAAAATCTTGACTTTCTTGCTTCATGATTTTTTTTCACCTAAAAAACCAAAAAATAAAGATGTTTTCCCTCTAAAATCTCAATATTATGGTTCAAACATCTCTATAATTCAATTTCATGGCTTACATTTTAAGAATATAAATGAATATACATTATACTTGTGATTTAGCAAATGATCTACAATCTCTATTTACTCTACTAAATATTACTAGATTTTTAGCTATTTGTAAGGTCCCAAATACAAAATGAGATTTTTTTTTCTTATTTTTAGAGACAGAGTCTCACTTTGTCACCCTCAGTACAGTGCTGCAGCGTCACAGCTCATGGCAACCTCCAGCTCTTGGGCTTAGGTGATTCTCTTGCCTCAGCCTCCTGAGTAGCTGGGACTACAGGCGCCTGCCACAGCCTGGCATTTGTTTTTGCTGTTGTTGCAGTTTGGCCAGGGCCATGTTCAAACCCACCACCCTCGTTATATGGGGTCAGCTCCCTACTCACTTAGCCACAGACGCTACCCAAAAATGAGATTTTAAAAAATGGTTTGGGGACTTTCCTTTATTATCTTATAATGTATGTAGAGGCAATAGTGAATCTTATCTTATCATGTCTGTAGAGGTGATAGTGAATCTTGTCTTTCATTTCTGGTATTGGTAATTAGTCTTCTCTCTTTTTTTCACTTGATCATTCTAGCTAGTGGTTTGTTGAAATTGATATTTTCAAGAACTAGCATATATAAGTTTGTTCATGTTCTCTATGCCTTGTTTCCTAGTTTTTAAACAAGTTCTGTAAGCAAGATGATGGACCAGAAAAATCATGTGGCTGAACTGGAGAGATCCTGACTGTGCCTGGTGCAGAGTCCTTGCCTAGAGCTGTGGATCTGTGTGTGCAGAGACTTGGCATGGTGCTGGTTGCAGTGCAGAAGCCAGAGCAGCAAAGACCTGACAGGTAGGTAGGTATTTTTGCGAGCCATTGAGAATGACGGGACTGCCATGGAAGTTCTGGACAGGAGAAAGCCTTTCATAGTTTTAGGTTCTTGTGGGAAGCTACACATGGAGTGGAAGGCCTGGAAGAGTGGGTGTGCCTGAACAGTATTTAGCAGCCAGATTTGAGGGCTGGTTGCAAATTTGCCCCTGGTAGCTGCAGTAAAATCGGCTATACTGGGAGGATCTTAGCAGCCAGAGGGCTCCATTGTGGGAAGGCAGCGAGGAGACTCCTTCTACAGGGCCACAGCCTTCTTAGGTCCACCTGCTGGGATTGGACCTCCATTTGTGATAGGCTCAGGTTCCGCAGCACCCCACAGGAACTGCTGTCTGGGGACTCGGTGAGACCTGCCTCTGAAGGATTCCAGAGAGCTTTGAGACCCCAACCCAGCAGGATCTGAATGCTGAGGATATAATTAGATGATCACCACAGCCAATTATGTTGGGAAACAGGTCTATGCCTAGGAACTAGAGTGAGGTTCCCAGCTGTGTTGTCCATCCCCTATAAGGACGGCACCATCTGGTGTCCCGGCAGTATATTACAACACAAATATATTCCTACTAAAGTTGTCCCTTCCTCCATATAGACATACATATATGTCTTTATATATGTGTATATATATAAATGTTTTTATTTTTTCCTTTTCCTTGTTGTTGTTAGTATTTTTTTCTTTCTTTCATTGTTTATTTTTTGCTGAGGTTATTTTTAGTTATTAGAGCTTTTGTTATGGTGTACTGATGTGTTTTGTTTTTGGCTAATTTGATTGCTTCTTTTCTTAATTTCCATTTTTACCTTAATCAAGAGCAAGTGTTCCTGTATTTTTTTGGATATAGTATTTATTCTCTCTCCCTATTTCATTCCTCTACATTCGCTCTTTGAATAGAGACTCTTCTACCTTTCTCATCTCTCCCACCTAAATCACTTCTGCTACACTATCCCCTCCTCTTTTTTTAATTTGTCTTTCTCCTTTCTTTCTTTACTCCACTTTCCTATCTCTTCTTTATGTCAAACAATGGTATTTTAATTTCCTTCATCTTTTCTTATTATAATATTATTTCTTTTCTTTTCTTTTTTTTTTTTTTTTGCTGAGAGCTGGTGTTACACAGCTGTGGTCTCTCAGGTTGGCCACAGCAGTAGTCTGGCTCAAGAGGACTAAGAGACCTTTTTACATTTGGCCCTAGGAGGAAAGTATTGGCAAGATCATGCTGCAGAATTTCTATTTAGCTTTCATCTTTACTTAATTTTTCCTTCCTGTTTTTTGCTTTTGCTCTTTTTTTTCTCTCGTACATTTGGCAGAGGAAGAGTCTGGTTCTGCTATGGCTGGTAAGGAGCATCTGATTTTGAGAAACCCACCCAATCCAGCCCCTCAAAATCCTTGAGTTACAGGTGTTGTCTTGGCACTGTGCTGATCAATACCATTTCTTCCATCACTATCATCCTCACTGCCTATCTCCTGTTCTTCAAAGTTTTTTTCTGTTATTTCCCCTTCCTTTTTTTCTCCAGTCTTTCTTTTTCTTTTCTTTTACTCTTTTCTTCTTTACTCCTCTTCCTCTTGTTTCTCTCTTTCTTGCTCCTTATCATTCTCCTCTTTTTGGCCACATACCAAGAGTCTTCTTTATCACTTACACTCTAAGACAAGATAATTTGAAGCAAAGGAGGAAGTGAGGAAGAAAAAGGAGCACAAGGAGGTGAAGAAGAAGAAAGCATAACTGAGGAGGAACGAACAGAAAAATTCAGGCACCATGAAAAACCAAAATAGAGCAATTCCTCCAAAGGACCATGAGGCAACTTTTACAGCAGACTCCTCCTTTAAAGAATTAATGGACTTGACAAAAAGGGAATTTAAAATATGTATGATTAAGACAATAATGGAAATGGATGAGAAAATGGAAAGACAGAACCAAAAGACAGATGAGAGATATGTAGAACATAGACAGCATATGGTCTGGAGCTTAAGGAAATAAAGGAGACAATCAGGGAATGTAAAGATGCAGTAAAAAGAATCAATAATAGATTCAATCATGGGGAATAAAGAACATCAGAGCTAGAAGATAAAGTGATTAAGTTAACACAGGTAGTTACAGTGGCAGAAAAGAAGAGAGTGAAAGCAGAGCAGGTACTTAGACAACTATGAGATTCCACAAAGCATTCAAACATATGAATAATAGGAATCCCTGAAGGGAAAGAAGATTCTTTCAAAGGTATGTAAGCCCTACTGGAGACTCTCATAAATGAAAATTTCTCAAATTTTACTAATGATCCTCATATATTCCTTTCAGACAGATATTGAACCCCAGATCATTTCAACTCTAACAGACCTTCAACAAGGTACATTGTAATAAACCTGTCCAAAGTCAAGATGAAAGAGAAAATACTGCAAGCAGCTAGGAGTAAGTGCCAACTGACCCAAAGGGGCAGAACCATTAGGATGACAGCAGCCTTTTCAACTGAAACTTTCCAAGCCAGGAGTGAATGATTATCCACTTTTCATAACCTTAAATAAAACAATTTTCAGACCAGAATCATGTATCCTGCTAAACTAAGCAGCAAAATTGATGGAGAAATCAAATCTTTTGCAGATAAACAAGCACTGAGAAAATTTGCCACAAGACCAGCACTACAGGAAATACTTAGACCTATTCTCAACATTGAACACCACCATAGACCACCACCAAAGTAAACCCCTGGAAGCTAAAGGCCAAAATTTAGCTTCCACAATGGTGCAAAGAGTAAAATACACAATAGACTTTCTCATAACAAGATTTATAAAATTCTACCACACTTATCAATAGTCTCAATAAATGTCAATGGATTTAATTCCCCACTAACGAAGCACAGGTTAGCCAAATGGATAGAAAAACACAAGCCCTCCATATGCTGTCTCCAGGAGACTCACCTGGCCCTGAAAGATAAATCAAGACTCAGGGTTAAGGAATGGAAAACTGTATTTCAAGCAAATGGAAATCAGAAGAAAGGAGGAGTTAGAATCTTATTCTCAGATACAAGTGGATTCAAAGCTCCTAAAGTTAAGAAAGACATGGATGGACTTTCCATACTGGTCAAAGGAACAATACTACAAGAAGACATCTCAATTTTAAATATTTATACACCTACCTTAAGTGCTCCCAGATTTATGAAACAGACTTTGAGGATTCTGAACGATATGATATCTCATGACACTGTAATAGCCAGGGACTTTAAATACCCATCTGACAGAACTGGATATCCTCTAAACAAACTAAACAGAAATGCAAAGGACTTAAACATGACCCTAGAACAAATGAGATTAATAGACATATACAGAAGACACCATACCACAGCAAAGGAATATCCATTTTTCTTGTCAGCTCATGGCACATACTCCAAAATATATCACATCCTATGATACAAATCAAACCTCAGCAAAATTAAAGGAATAGAAATTATACCTTGTTTTTTCTCACACCACAAGGCTGTCAAGGTAGAATGCAACTCCCCCCAAAAAGTTCAGCCCCACACAAAGGAAATTAAACAACCTTATTCTGAATGATAGTTGGGTTCAGAAAGAGAATAAAGAGGAAATAAATCAAACATAACAACAATGAGGACACAAGTTACCAAAACCTGGCTCAGCACCTATGGCTTAGTGGTTATGGTGCCAGCCATATATGCTGGGGCTGGCAGGTTCGAACCTGGCCTGGGCCAGCTAAACAACAATGACAACTACAATAAACAAAAATAGCCAGGCATTGTGGTGAGTGCCTGTAGTCCCAGCTACTTGGGAAATGGAGGCAAGAGAATCGCTTAAGCCCAAGAGTGAGGTTGCTATGCGCTGTGACACCATGGCCCTCTACCAAGGGTGACATAGTGAGACTCTGTCAAAAAAAAAAACAAAAAACCTTACCAAAACCTGTGAGATATAGCAAAAGCAGTCCTGAGAGGAAAATTTAGTGCACTAGATTCAAAAAATAGAAAGTGAGCAGATCAACATACTCACAAACCATCTTATGGAATTGGAAAAAGAACAATCTAATCCTTAACCAAGCAGAAGAAAAGAAATAAACAAAATTAAGTCAGAGATTAATGAAATTTAAAACAAAAAAAATCATTCTGTAATTTAACAAAACAAAAAGTTGTTTTTTTGAAAAATAAATAAAATAGATAACCTTTGGCCAGACTAATTAGAAACAGAAAAGCAAAATATCTAGTAACCTAAAACAGAAACAATAAAAGGAAAATAACAACAGATGCCACAGAGATACAAGAGATTTTCTCTGAATACTGCAAGAAATTCTACACCCAGAAATTAGATGATATGGAGGAAATGGATCAATACCTGGATTCACACCCTCTCCCTAGACTTAACCAAGAAGAAATTGATCTCCCGGACAGACCAGTTTCAAGTTCTGAGATCAAAGAAACAATAATAAAAAAAAAAAACTCCCAAGAAAAAATGCATGCCCTGGTCTGAATGGCTTCACACTAGAATTCTATCAAACCTTCAGAGAAGAGCTCATACCCATTCTATAGAAACTATTCCAAAAAATTGAGAAGGAAAGAATCTTCCCCAACACATTCTTCTAAGTAAACATCACCCTGATACCAAAACCAGGAAAATACCCAGTTAAAAAGGAGAACTTCAGACCAATTTCATTAATGAATATAGACACAAAAATTCTCAGTATGATCCTACCCAATAGATTACAGCTACTCATTAAAAAAGTCATACAACCCGATCAAGTAGGTTTTATACCAGGGATGCAAGGCTGGTTTAACACACACAAATCCACAAACATTATTCACCATTTCAACAGAAGCAAAAACAAAGACCATATGATCCTCTCAAATGATGAAGAAAAAGCATTCAATAAAATTCAACATCCTTTTCTAATTAGAATTCTGAAGAATATAGGTGTAGATGGCACATTTCTTAAAATGATCGAAGCTATCTATGACAAACCCAGTGAATATTATACTGAATGGTGTAAAACTGAAAACTTTCCCACTCATAACTGAGACCAGACAAGGTTGTCTTCTATCACCATTACTATTCAACATAGTGCTGGAAGTTCGAACCATAAACAATAAAACAAGAAAAGGTAATAAAGGGTTTCCGAGTAGGGCAGAGGAAGTCAAACTCTTCCTCTTTGCCAATGTTATGATCTTATACTTAGAGAATCCCAAAGACTCAACCATAAGACTCCTAGAAGTCATCAAAAAAATTGGTAATGCCTCAGGATATAAAATCAATGTCTACAAATAAGTAGCCTTCACATATGCCAATGGTTCTCAACCTTCCTAATGCTGCAGCCCTTTAATACAGTTCCTGTGGGTCATGACCTACAAATTGAGAACTACTGGTATATGCCAATAACAACCAAGATGAAAAGCTAATCAATAACACAAATCCCTTCTCACTAGCTTCAAAGAAAATGAAATATCTAGGGAATATACCTAATAAAAGAGGTGAAGGACCTCTATAAAGAAAACTATGAAAGTGTAAGAAAGGAAATAGGAGAAGACAGTATCAAGTGGAAGAACATACTATGCTCATGGCTAGGAAGAATCAACATTGTTAAAATGTCTATACTTCCCAAAGCAATCTGCAGATTCAATACAATCTCCATTAAATTACCAACATCATACTTTGTTTGTTTTTTAGAGACAGAGTCTCACTTTTTCATCCTTGGTAGAGTGGCATGGTGTCACAGCTCACAGCAACCTCCAGCTCTTGGGCTTAGGCAATTCTCTTGCCTCTGCCTCCCAAGTAGCTGGGATTGCTGGTGCCCACCACAACAACAGGCTATTTTTTTGTTGCGGTTTGGCCAGGGCTGAATACAAACCCACCACCCTCAGTAAATAGGGCCAGTGCCCTACTCACTGAGCCATAGGCGCCACCCCCAACATCATACTTTGAAAAAAAAAAAAATAGTTCTTCATTTTGTATGGAACCAGAAAAAAAAACATATAGCTAAGGCAATTCTTAGTAATAAAGACAAAGCTGGGGGCATCAGCATACCAGACTTTAGGCTGTACTACAAGGCCATAGTGATCAGAACAACATGGTATTGGCATAAAAATAGAGACATACACATCCGGAACCAAATAGAAAACCATGAGATGAAACTAAGATCTTACAGCCACCTGATCTTTGATAAACAAGAACATACACTAGGGGAAAGAATCCCTATTTAACATATGGTGCTGGGAGAACTGGATAGCCACATGTAAAAGACTGAAACTGGACCCACACCTTTTTCAACTCACTAAAATTGATTAAAGATGGATAAAAGTTCTAAATGTAAGGCATAAAACAGTAAAAATCCTCCAAGGAAGTGTGGGAAAAACACGTGAAGATATCAGCCTAGGGAAAGAATTTATGAAGAAGACGCCAGAGGCAATTGCTATAATAGCAAAAATAAACAAATGAGTCTTAATTAAACTGAATAGCCTCTTTACAGCTAAGGAGACAACAACCAAAGCAAATAGACAACCATCAGAATGAAAAAAGATATTTGCATATTATGAATCAAGAGAATCTACAGAGAATCTACAGAGAACTCAAATTAAGCAACATAAAAAGAGCCAATAATCCCTTATTGGCTGAATGAATAGTCGTGGTAATGGAAGACAACCTTCTCTGGTTCTAATACCAATGTACAAGAGAGATGAATAGAACCTTCTCTAAAGAAGACAGATGCTTGGCTGACAAACATATGGAAAAATGGTTATCCTCCCTAATCATCAGAGAAATGCAAATCAAAAACACCCTGTGATACCACTAAATCCCGTTGAGAATGGTCTGCGACACAAAATCTCAAGCCACAGATGCTGGCATGGATGTGGAGAGAATGGAACACTTTACATTGCTGGTGGGACTGCAAACTAATACAACCTTTTTGGAAGGAAGTGTAGAGAATCCTCAAGAACTCAAACTAGACCTGCCATTTGATCCTGCAATCCCATTACTAGTCCTCTACCCACCCACCCCCCCAAATCATTTTATCATAAGGACATTTGGACTAGACTTTTTATCACAGCTCAACTTACAATTGCCAAATTGTGGAAACAATGTAAATGCCCACCAATCCAGGAATGGATTAACAAGCTGTGGTATATGTATACTATGGAATACTATTCAGCCACTAAAAAAGATGGAGACTTTACATCTTTTGTATTAACCTGGATAGAGTTGAAACACATTCTTCTTAATAAAGCATTATAAGAATGGAGAAGCAAGAATCCAATGTATTCAATTCTGATATTAGGACAATTGATGCTAGTACATGGCAGGGAATGGGATGGAGGAATAAAGGAGCAGAGAGAGGGAAGGAAGAAGGGGGTGGAGGGTAATGGTGTGTGACACACCTCGTGGGGGTGGACCACAATTTTAAAAGGGACTTAACCTAATAAACACAAGCAGTGTAATCTGGTTCTTTGTACCCTCAATGAATCCCCAGCTTTAAAAAAATAGAAAGAAAGAAAACAGCACCCAATAAAAAATTAAAAAATAAACAAGTTCTGCTTTTATCTTTGTTATTCTTTTCCTTTGGTGTACCACTACTCCTATTGGTGTAATTTACTCCTTCCTCTCTAACTTTTTTAAGTGAAACCTGAAGTCACTGATTTATGTTTTTTTTTTTATTTTAAGTATAGATACTTAAAACTGTCTTCTCTATGCACTGTTTTAGCTGCATTCCACAGATTTTGGCAGGTTGTATTATCATTCAGTTCAAAATATTTTCTAATTTTCCTTATATAAGTTCTTCAATCTATGAATAATTTAAAAGAGTGCTGTTTAACTTCCAAATATTTGTAATTTCTTCTAAAGTAATATTATTCTCACCAATTTATTTATTTCCGTTTTGTTTTAGACAGTGTGCTTTGTATAATTTCAATACTTTTAAATTTATTTCAACTTGTTTTGTGACCCAACATATGGTCAGTCTTAAAAAAACATACTTCTTTTCACTTAAAAATAAGTGTGTTTTGCAATTCTTTAAATGATGTCCTATGAATTTCAATTAGATCAAAGCATTTTATAATGTTAAAATCTTCAAATTCTACTAATATTGTAATCAGTTTTTTTATTAATTGCTATGAAATAATTCTTATTTTTTTATTTATTTTTTTATTTTTTGAGACAGAGCCTCAAGCTATCCCCCTGGGTAGAGTGCCATGGCATCACAGCTCATAGCAACCTCCAACTCCTGGGCTCAAGCGAGTCTCCTGCCTCAGCCCCCCAAGTGGCTGGGACTACAGGCGCCCACCACAACGCCCGGCTGTTTTTTTTTTTTTTTGTTGCAGCCATCATTGCTGTTTGGTGGGCCGGGCTGGGGATTCGAACCCGCCACCTTAGGTGTATGTGGCTGGCGCCTTAGCCACTTAAGCCACAGGCGCCTAGCCGAAAGAATTCTTAAATATAATATTATGACTATGAGGGCAGCCCCTGTGGCTCAGTGATTAAGGTGCTGGTCCCATATACTGAGGGTGGTGGGTTTGGACTCAGCCCTGGTAAAACTGCAACAACAACAACAACAACAACAAAAGAGCCAGGCATTGTGGCAGGCACCTGTAGTCCCAGCTACTCAGAAGGCTGAGGCAAGAGAATTACCTAAGCCTAATTGTTGGAGGTTGCTGTGAGCTGTGATATCACAGCACTCTATCAAGGGTGATAAAGTGAGACTCTATCTCTAATAATAATAATAATAATATGACTATGAAATTTCTATCTTTCTTTTTATTATGCCCATTTTTGTCTCATGTATTGTGAAACTTTATTCTTAGGTCTATGTACTTCTATAATTATGTGTACCTGATAATTTGTCTTTCTTTCATAATGAAATATCTCTTATTATCTCTGCTGATATTCTGACTTGAAGTTTATCTGGCATGGATATAGCCACTCCAGCCTTCTTATGTTTACTATGTCAGTGGTATATCTCTTTTTTTTTCTTTTCAACTACCTGTGCACATTTAAAAAGTAGCATATATTTAGTCATGCTTCTGTCCCTGCTGACAATCTCTGCAGTTTAATTATAATATTTAGGTCATTAGCACTTAATGTAATTATTTATATGGTTAGATTTAGGTTTATCATTTTATGATTTATTTTCTATTTGTACCTTCTATCTTGTAGTTGTTTTGTTGTTTTTCCCTACTCGCTGCCTTCTTTAGGATAATTAAAAATTTTTTTTTAGTATTTTATTACATCTACTGTATCTTTAACTATACCTCTTTGACTTCTTAATTAGGTTCTCTTTTAGTGGCTGCTCTAAGAATTATTATATATATGCCTACCCTTTCACAGTCTACATAGAATTAACACAGTTTGACTTCTCCTAATACATAGAAATTTTGCAACCTCACAGGCCCCTTTAGCTCCTCCACTCTCAGATGTCTTTTATGGGTCAGTTGTCATATGCATAACATCCACATACACTAAAAATTCCACAATACAATGTTATTATTTTTGTTTTAAATAGTCATATGTATTTTTAGAGAATTTAAGAAAAACAATTATTTATATTTACTTAGCAATGTCTGATGTTCTTCATCCACTTCTGAAGACCCAGATTCACTTCTGGCATCATTTCCCTTCAGCCTAAAGAATTCCATTATCATTTCTGTTGTTTTTTTTTAATTTTTCTTACTTATACATGTGTGTATTAGGTTCACAGAATTAAAAAGGCTAAATTTAATGACAACAACAATGTTTAACATAAGGACTGAGAACAAAAACCTCATAAAGAACGAATGAAGATAAATACATTCAGAAAAGAAATCAGATGATTGCTGCAATGAAATATTAAGCAATAATAATAGCAATAATGCAAAGAAAGTAACATTCAAATTGTCAGATAGGAGTGTGTCTACTATAGAATACTTTGATCAGTTAACTTCTTCTTCTCATTTTGTTCTTTAAAAAATAGACAACTAATATTTATAAATAAAAGTAAAAGATAATTTTGGATGGTGCCTGTGGCTCAGTGAGTAGAGCGCTGGCCCCATGTACCGAGGGTGGTGGGTTTGAACCTGGCCCTGGCCAAACTACAAGAAAAAAAAAAAGATGGGCATTGTGGTTGGCCCCTGTGGTCCCAGCTACTTGGGAAGCTGAGGCAGGGGAATTGCCTAGGCCCAGGAGTTGGAGGTTGCTGTGACCTGTGACTCCATGGCACTCTACCAAGCACCACATAGTGAGACTCTGTATCTAAAAAAAAAAAAAAAAAAAAAAAAGTAAGAGATAATTTTAGAAAAACAGATCATGCCAAATCTTATAGACAATAGAAAAAGAAATACTTCAAAATCATTCTACTTAATCTGGATACACCTGATATTAAGATTGGAGAAAATATATTATTATAAAGGGGAAATTACAAACATATTTCACTTATAAATGAAGATGCAATATGATAACCAACATATTAACATGTTGAATTAAAAATTAATGTTTAAGTAATATACTTTGATCAAAATTAAATACAATTTATATGAGAATTAGTCACTATTCTCTTTCTTTTTTATTTCCTTGCCCACATCCCCTCCCTCCTTCTCTGTCTGGTTTCCCCTTCCCCCATACCCCACTGTGTCATTAATTGTCATTGTCTTCATATCAAAGTTAAATACATAGGATTCTTACTTCTCCATTCCTGTGATGCTTCACTAAGAATAATGTGTTTCACCTCCATCCAGGTTAGTACAAATGCTATAAAATATCTATTATTTTTGATGGCTGAATAATATTTCATGTATACATATACCACGGCTCATGCATTCCTGGGTTGACGGACATTTAGGCTGTTTCCATATTTTAGCGATTGTAAATTGGGCTGCATTAAACAGCCTAGTACAAGTGTTTTTATAATAAAAGTTTTTTTTTCCTTCTGGATAGATGCCTTAGTAACAAAAACAAAGCCAGGGGTATCACTATACCAGATTTTAGGCTGTACTACAAGGCCATAGTGGTCAAGACAGCATGGTACTGGCACAAAAATAGAGACATAGATATTTGGAATCGAATAGAAAACCTGGAAATGAAACCAACAACTTACCTAATCTTCAATAAACCAAACAAGAACATCCACTGGGGGAAAGACTCCCTATTTTAATAAATGGTGCTGGGAGAACTGGACATCCACATGTAAAAGACTGAAATTGGACCTGCACCTTTCTCCACTCACAAAAATCAATTCAAGATGGATAAAGGACTTAAATTTAAGGCATGAAATGATAAAAATCCTCAAAGAAAGAATAGGAAAAACACTGGAAGATCTTAGCCTGGGGAAAGACTTTTTGAGGAAGACTGCCATGGCAATAGCTATAATAAACAAATGAGATTTAATGAAACTGAAAAGTTTCTGTATAGCCAAGGAGACAACAACCAAAGCAAATAGACAACCTACTCAATGGGAAAGGATATTTGCATATTTGAATCAGACAAAAGTCTAATAACCAGGATCTATGCAGAACTTCAACTAAAAACCCAACAATCCCATACATCAATGGGGAAGAGAGATGAATAAAATCTTCTCTAAAGATGATAGACGAATGGCTACTAAGCATATGAAAAAATGCTCATCATCCCTAATTATTAGAGAAATGCAAATTAAAACCACCCTGAGATATCATCTAACACCAGCAAGAATGGCCTATGTCACGAAATCTCAAACCTGCAGATCCTGGCACAGATGTGGAGAGAAAGGAATGCTTTTGCACTGCTGGTGTGACTGCAAAATAATACAACCTTTTTGGAAGGAAATATGGAGAAACCTTAAAGAACTCAACCTAGACCTCCCATTTGATCCTGCAATCCCATTACTGGGCTTCTATCCATTAGCATTTCTTTGAGAACTAGTCTGTTGATCTCCATCAAGAGATTCTAATGGATGAGTCACAGTGGAAAGTAAATGTTGATGTGAGAGTTATTTTTTTCTTCTAGGTGTAAGAAAAAAATGCCGAACACATTGGTATGGTTGTTTTAATGTTATGTGGTCAGTTGCCTTTAGGAGATTATATAAAGAAGATTCACATGCAATCACCAGAAACAGAAAAATCTGAAGCTCAATCCATTCACAGGTAGCAGCATTTATTTAGCAATCAAACATTATAGTATGAGCACATGTCTTCAGTCCCATCTTCTGATGCTACTTTGATGCAAGGATGCTTTTTGACTTCTGGTTGGTAACCTATCAATATAGTACTATCAAAACAGTTGGTATCCTATCAGTATAACACTATCAAAATCAGTCAAGAAAGTTGGAGAGACACTGAGTCATAAGAGCTGCTGAAAGATAAGGGGTTATGAGAAGGCAGAATGGAGACAGAAAGACCCCTTTCATCCCACCATGGTAGCATAAAAACTAAAATTAATAGATCAAAAGTTTTTTTTTTTCTGAGACACAGTCTGATTATGTCACTCTTGCTAGAGAGCCATGGTGTCACAGCTCACAGCAACCTCAAACTCTTAGGCTTAAACCATTCTCTTGCCTCAGCCTCTCAAGTAGCTGGGATTACAAGCACCTGCCATGATGCCCAGCTATTATTTGTTGTTGTTGTTGTTGTCATTGTTGTTTAGCAGACTGGGGCTGGGTTTGAGCCCACCAGCCCTGGTGTATGTGGCTGGCACCCTAACCACTGAACTACAGGCACTGAGCCAGATCAAAAGCTTAATAGATCATTCATAGCATAATCAATAACTAGACCCTAGAATGATGAAGGAATAGACATATGTCCATATAAAGGCTTATATACACATATTTATAGAAGCTTTATTTATAATAATCAAAACCTGTCAGTGACCCAATTGAATATCACATATTGGGGTATGTTGTATACATCTAATATGTGGAATATTATTCAACAATTCTTTTCATCTTTAACTTTTATTTAGTCTTCCCAAGCATTTAGTTTTCATAGGAAAAATGTTGTCTTTTTATTCACTCTCATATTTAATAGAAGTTTATATAAAGCTTGGTGCCTGTAGCTCATTGGCTAGGGTGCCAGCTACATGCACCAGAGCTGGTGGGTTCAAACGCAGCCTGGGCCTGCTGAACAACAATGACTACAACCAAAAAATAGCCAGGCATTGTGGTGGGTGCTTGTAGTCCCAGCTACTTGGGAGGCTGAGGCAAGAGAATAGCTTAGGGTGACATAGTGAGACTCTGTCTCAAAAAAAAAAAGTGTATTAATATTTAATTCAACCATAAATTGCCAATAGCATTGTCATGAAGATTTTGAAAGAAATGGAACTAAATGACTCATGTTGAGGATGTAGTTCAACAAGTGGAGATGAGAACGTGTAGACAAAGAAGTGGCTTACAAGGTACTGTACAAGAGGTGGGCCTCAGCCAGTATGTTTTGTGGGAAGAGGAAAGGAGGGTATCTGTGACAACTTGTTTAGTAGCAGTCAGTTAAGAGAATATTTGCTATATTGTCAAATTCCCCTTTAGAAGGTAGTATAGATTTATCTTTACACAAAGCAATTTTAAATGTCCCCATTTCTTGAAACTTTAAAAATATGTTTCTATTTAAAATTAGTTAAAATAGTTGTATTGAGAGGCTCCAGCTTCATTGAGGTTCCAGTAGCAGAGTGACTAGCAACCCTGACCTTATGGGCAATGACAGAGAGCTGGGCATGTGTTTATACTAGGCTTTCATGGGATACTACTTTTACCTGGCAGATGGCCAAGTGCCTAGATGTCCCACCTGCACACAAGAAACTCATTTATACTGGCAGACACCCTGCAGTTCTTGTCTGGCCCATATCCAGTTTATGCCTGCCTGACCATTTGTCTGGCACTGGGAGTCTGACCTTGTGTTGTCCCCAACAACCTAGGGAAAACCTGGCTGGGGCAGCTTGTAGCTCTTCGTCTAGAAGGTGCAAATTCAATATACCACCACAATAGAAAATCAAAACAAGTTCAGAGACTTATTACTTACAAATCCTAGATGGGGTACACAGTGAGTTGGGAGGGCAGACCCTTCTTGGGTCATGATAAGCAAGGATGAAGAGCTAGGCAGAGAGAGGCAGAGAGGTGGGGCTGGGGGCAGGGGTAGGAAGTGGGAGTAGATATCTTGCAGTAGATATAATGGGGTGAGTATGTCTGAATGATTCGTTTTTAAGAAAGCAGGGAGCTGGTTGTGCCATCCAGGACAAATGCTTCTAAATTCTTATCTCTGACCACTGACTTGAACTGGTGACTGAGCCCTGCTTCTGGCATGAGAAAACTAAGCCTGCATTCAAAACAGGTGCCTAAGCAACAAAAAATTACAAGAATTCCCTACAATTATATTTCACCGTTCTTTCAATTTTCATTGCCTATGTCAGGTTTCAAAGTGGCTGCCTGTCTCCTAAAATTTCAGGGTTCTAGGCAGCTGCCTGGATCCTCATTCTTGGAACAGTTTTGGTAAAAAAAAATGACTAGACATCCCAAAAGTGAGGCAAGAGTGAAAGTTTATTTGAAGAGAAGGATAGGTTTACAGTTTAAGAAAGTATACAAAGCAAGATACTTCATCTTAGACAGTGAAGGGGTCTCCATTGCCACAGCAAGTAGGCGAAGTAGACCTTGATATGGCTGGGGATTCTCTTTTATATTGCCTGGGCTAGGACTGTCTTGTGATTCAGAGGTCACCTTGGAACCAGAATCTTGTGACCTTTGCTTTTATGGACCTCCCATGAGCCTCTCTGAGAGCCCACTGAGGGTTGAGACTGAAATGTAGATTTACGCTAATGACATGATAATTAGTCTTATGGTTGTTCTAGGTCACCTTCAAGACTCTACTGTACTTGTTGTCAGGTTAGAGAGGCTTCTACATCCTTTTGCAGTTGGCATGCTAAGTTCTGATCCTTAGATTGTCAGGAAGTTCCCTCCTCCCTAGATGGGAGGAATTACTTGGGACAAAATTATGGTGGTCAGCACCAAGATGGAGGTCTGGGGGCCCTAACTTTGTCCTTCTTCCCAGGAAAACTGTTCCTAACTATCTAATGTTTAGATTCCAAATGGTCACTGCTTGGCACTTTTTTAGTAAATTTAGTGCATTTTTCAGACATTTTCTATACAATTGGCACACATGAGTGTTAATAGCAAGGAAGCTGTCTCAAATAGAACTCCTCACTACTGCACTTCTTGTGGGATTGGGGGCAGTAGATACCACAGGAAATGGGGATGGGAGGAAGACTGGGATCTTTGTGTCTGTGACACAAGTAGTTGTAGTTGAACTCTGATTATGTGGATTTGTATAATTAATTTTCTTTCATTTTATAATAAAGTATAAAATTCACTGTTTTAAACTTGTACTCTGTATTAATTTTTAAGTTCTAGACTTAAAATCAAGCCCCTTACATGTTCCAGTTTTCTTCTCTTAAAGCCTGTCATTCTATTATTGTGAATGTTTGTGGAGGAAAGGAGAAAAAAAAATAGATCAGCATTATCTCACATTTTTTTCGTGTAAAACTTAATTAGAAGGATTTCATGGTAAAGCTTTCAGTTTACCTAATGCATTTCTTCCTTGTAAAGGTTTTTAACTTTACATAGTCAGGAATGACTTTATCTCATGCACAAATGAAATCAAAATAAAAATGCAGATTGAGCTATCAGCCACTTAATACCAATAATTCTAGTAGTGCTGAGCAACAGGTGAATAATAATAGAGTCCCAAAATGAGCAGAAAAGAAAGGGGGAAAAAAGATGTATATAATTCACTAAGCTTCCCAGGACATTAACAGTAAGTCCTTTCAATCTACCAAAAATTTTCCTGGGGGCCCACTTTCATCAAGTCATTGAGGGAATCAAAAAATATATTTTTTATAAGTATATAATTTAGACTTTTATACTATATATAAAGATTGGTACTACAGAGTCAACTATTTTGGAGGAACAAACAAGTTGCCATTAAGCATGTGGATAATCTATGGGTGTTTTAAAATATATGGTATTAATAAAAAATTAAGATATAATAAGGTCAATAGGCCAGGAGATGATTGGTTTGTTGTACTCACAGATCTCAAGGTGAGGGATGTACACTGTTTGGACTTGAAAAATAAAACCTCCAAATGAGTGCTCCTTCTGTCCTATCTCTCAATCCCATTCTGCCTTGATGTTCATCATAGAAACTAGAATCACAAGGGATCACTTCTGAGGTTTATCTTACAGGGGTACAAGTGAATCTTTCTAAGAGTAGAATGTGAACATTTTAAGACAATAACTGAGAAAATGACATGAAGGCTGTGTTGACCAGTTTGATGGAAGTATTTTGGATTGCATGTGAAAACCCCACACTGTACCCCAGTAGTGCATTAATGTACATAGTTACCATTCAATAAAAAAAAAGAAAAAGAAACTAGAATCACTTTTCCCCAAAGTGGGTCAGAGAAACCTTTCCACAAAGCCAGTCATGAAACTCAAAAACATTACTCTAAATTTCCCTCCATCTTTCTGTGCAAAAACTAGCCATAAAAACGTTACCTGATCTGCTCTGTTTTACTGCAGGTCTAAAGATCCCCCATTCCAGAGAAGGCCTTGCCACACAGCCAGAAGGAAGGATGCTGGTCAGTGAGGCCAAGGAAAATGTACACAACGTTGCTGGGTTTCTCCACTCAGTCTATTAGCATGAGGTCATACCATTCTTGTCCAATCAGATTTCTACACAGCTGCCCACACTTTGTTGAACCTAAGCATAAAAATAGATTATTTCCCCTGTATCTTTGGGTTTCATTCTAAAGGCTTTTGTGTACACATTAGATAAATTTGTATGCCTTTTCTCCAATTAATGTCCTTTTTGAGTTGATTCAGGCAACCTTCAGGAGGCAAAAGGGAAAACTTCTCCACTTCAACACCACCATGCTACCAGAAGCAACATGGAAAAGCAGCAGGGTTGTTGAGGCATCAGAGAGAAAGGGAGGAACCATGAGTAAGAGCCTTCCTGTGGTTTCCATGGGAAGGAAGTGGGGGCGTGGGGAGGCAGGTCAATGGGGCTCAAGATTGACTTGCTTGAATACTTTTAACTGGCTCTCGGTCACGGAGGATCTCCCCAGTTGTTTGGCAATGGACCCTTTGAGTATTAGGGCAGGTGGAGTAGTGGTCTAGAGTGTGAGACAAAGGAGGTGGCTGGGTGTATGGGGCCATAGATTGGTTGGTTTGCATTTGAAAAACATACTCTGGTGGACAGTTGTTTCTGTCTCTAGGACTTTGGTCCAAGGGCTAGGAACCATCTCTCCGTAGTTAACTAGCTCCAAATGTGAAAACATTAAAACACAGAAAATCAAAGGCACAGTTAAATAGTGGTTGTTCAATATTCATAATCCCACTCATCTCTGTCAGTTTGGAATTTAGTCAGTTATTCTAAACACAAGCTAAGTTCCCACATTTCAGTGGGTGCACAATTTACTCAAGCCCTCTGAATTGTAGAGATGGCAGTTAGAACAACAAAACCTTTCTCTTTACTTAAGGAGCAGAATAAAAACAATAGCAGCTCTGAAACAAAAGTTAATTCTTCACATTTTCATTGCTCTAGAGAGTGGAAGATGCATAAAAAGAAATATTGGCATGAGGAACTTGAAAAAAATTCAGAAAACCGTAATTATAGCAGAAAAAAAGAGAAGACATTTTTCACATAATCTATAATTTGTTTTCATCATCAAGAGCAGCTACATCTTCTTACCTCCAAAGCTATAAGCATTTCAAAATATGCAGAAATATTAGCCTAAGGATTCACATTACCTGTAATAGAAATATTAGACTAGAGATAACTCAAATATCCAAAGGATAAGTTTGACAAATCTCTTTTCTCCTCAGACCCAAATACATCTCACTAGCTCACAACCTAGTTTCCAGGAATGTCTGTCTGGGACCTGGACTTGTGGGGAAGGGACATAGGGTGGGCATGGGAGTGGGGTGGTCAGAGATCCCACCAAGCCTTACGATATGGAGACTCAACTCTGTGGTAAAATCTGGTAAAAGGTCAGGCTGCAGGATTCAAGTTGTACCTTTCCATTTTGTTCACTCTTTTACATGACAAGAGATAAAGAAGTTGTGGAAAAAGCCTCCCTAGAGGAATCAGGTACACTCTCTCACAGTGCTGACAAGTGATCAGTGGCTTCTGAAATCCATGGTTGATGAGCTATTAATGCCAAATAGATCCAAACATGGCTCTAGTAACTATGACTACATGACTGAGGGGAAAAATACAGTGACAAGAAAAACTGGTCTTCCTTCCTTAAGTGAGAAAGAGAATTGTAAATTTCCTTTAATTTTCAACATTGCAATAATGGGCCTTTTCCACACTAGGAAAAGATGAAAAAATCTTATATATACAGTGGCTGAAAACAAGGTTCCTCTCTAAAGATTCCAAATTGGATAAAGAACTTTCTAGTTAATAAAAAGCTGAGAGCTGGCTATCTATATGCTAACTTATCAAGGATCTGCAGAATGTTATCTCTGTTACACAGTGAAGGGAACAAAAGCTCTGAGAAGCTGAAGACAGAATCAAGGTCAGGTACTGAACAAGAAAATTAAATGGGTCTCATTTCATATTGTAGAATATTTTTTCTATATCCCCATTGTCTTCCTGGTCATTGACTATTCATTAAAAACACCACTTCTCTAGAAAAAGAGAGTATAGTGTCAACAATGATATTTACTACCTACCAAAACATACTGAGAATATATCTTAGAATTTATGGGAATTCTAGAATTGTTATATACTGCTTATATAACAATTATCCCATATTCAGATATTATGATTACTCCCATATATCTTAGAATTTATGGGAATTTTAGAATTGTTATATACTGCTTATATAACAATTATCCCATATTAAGACTACATTTAAGAAGTGATTTGAAAACTTGATAACTTTTCTCAATAAAATATTTGTGGAGGTTAAAATCACAGAATATGCTTAATAATCAAAATGATCTTGAGCAAAAAGAATAAAGATGGAGGCATCATATTATTTGACTTCAAAATATACCACGAAGCTATAGTTATCAAATCAGCATGAAAGTGGTACAAAAACAGACATTCAGGCCAATGAAACAGAGTAGTGAGCCTAGAAATACATCTATGCATGTAAGGTCCAATGACTTTTGATAAAGGTGTCAATAATACACAATGAGGAAAGGATAATTTTTTTATGAATTATATTGGGAAAACCAGATATTTACAAGCATAAGAATGAAATTAGACCCTTATCTCACACCATACACAAAAAATTAACTCAAATGGATTAAAGACTTAAACATAAAACCTAAAATTGTAAAACTGCTAGAAGAAAACATAGGGGAAAAACTCTATGACATTGTTCTGGGCAATGATTTTTTTGGATATGACCCACAAAATATAGGCAACATAAAGCAAAAAAGACAAATAAGACTACATCAAACTGAGCCTCTGCACAGTAAAGGAAATAATCAACAAAGTGGAGACAAAACTTATAGAACAAGAGAAAATATTTTGCAAAACCCATACATCTGATAAGGGTTTAATATCAAAGTATGTAGGAGACTTAATTCAATAGCAAGAAAGCAAATAACTCTATAAAAAAATGGACAAAGAATCTGAAGAGGCATTTATCAAAATAAAACACACAAATGGCCAACAGATATCTAAAAAATACTCAACATCACTAAGTAATCAGAAAAATGCAAGTTAAAAACCACAAACAAATACCATCTTATGCCAGTGAGAATGGCTATTATCAAGAGGATGAATGATAGCAATTGTTGGTGAGGATGTGGAGAAAAGGAGGTCTTTGTACACTCCTGATACGACAGCCATTGTGGAAAACAGTATGAAGATCCCTCAAAAAATTGATAATGGAGCTACCATATGATCCAGCAACCCTACTTTTGAGTGTACATACATTCAGAGGATGTGAGATCAGTATGCCAAAAGATATCTGCCCTCCCATGTTTGGTTTAGTTTTCATTATTCATAATACTCAAGATATGGAAACAACCTAAAAGTCCATCAGTGGATAAATAGATAAAGAAAACGTATTATATATACACACAGTGGAATACTATTCAGCCTTAAAAAATAAAGAAATTTTATCATTTAATAATATGGATGAAACTGCAGGACATTATGCTAACTGACTGAAATAAGTCACATACAAAAAGAAAAACACTGCATGATATCACTTATATATGGAGTATAAAAAGTCAGACTCATAGTTTCAGAGAGTAAAAAGGTAGATACCATAATGCTGATCAAAGGATAAAAAATTTCAGTTAGACAGAAAGAAAGTTCAAGAGAGCTATTGTATAACATGGTGAGTATGGTTGATAGCAATATATTATATTCTTGAAAATTGCTAAGAGAGTAGATTTTAATTGCTATCGCCACACACACACACAATAGTATGTGAGGTTGAAATTGAATTGTCCTCACAGGATTCACAAGCATTACATGCCAGGTCCTGGACAGAAATATAGTTATATTTAAGCATTAATTGGGCTGCACCTTGGCCCACTTCCTTGTAACTGAAAGCTACATAACATTAGAGACTGACCATTTGCATTCCCATTTTTCCTCTAGATAGAATTTCTGATGTTAGAATCATAAGGTTTTGGTGTAAGAATTGTTTAAGATGAATTCTAGAAGAATGGCTGGTGACAAGCAGTTTGAAAACTCCTAAGGAGGAACCCAAATCAGCATGAGATTACCTCCTCATCCTATGACTTCACTCTGAGCAACTTACTGCTTCCCACACCCTGGCCACAATTCACCCAAATCCTTTAACATCCCTAGACCCAGACTCCCCAGGAATCTGGATATGAGCTTTCTTCCTATCTCCTTGTTTGGCTGCTTTACAATTAAACCTCTTTCTCTGCTACAACCAGCATTTCAGTCTTTGGCCTGCTGTACATTGGGCAATGAACCAAGTATGGTTACAAATGTCAGCAAGCTGGACAGGAGCAACAGACACTCCTTGTGGGCATTTGTCCATGACATGCCTCCTCATTGTCTTAGCAGACCTAGAGATGAGCCCAAGCAGCCACCTATTTTTTTGAGCCAGAGGCCATCTCTGGAGTTTTCCTTGCCAACAGGGCATCACAGCCTTCAGCACATAAACTTGCTTGCACTGGAGAAATGTTTTCTGGGTTTGGATTATGTCTTTAGTGAGCACTGTCACATGTAACAGCAACCCACTTCCCTTCTCCTGATTTCTTGGCCACCTTAGAAGGCTTCTGGTCTTACTGAGTTCTTGTTGACCTTCCCTAACCTTAAAGAAAGGCCTTTCCCCCAATTGCAAGGAGAATAAAGGAAACTGTCTGAGACAGGTACTCTGGGGTCCCTTTGGGTCTCATTTCTGGAATTTGGTTTTGAAATTTTGACTTGTGAGGTCTTGTGTTCATCCTTCTTTTATCTCATTTGTGTGAAAACCCCAAAGAAGTCATTAGCAGAAACTCAGTGGCCAGACTCAGGGAACTCATTGTATCTGGTCAATCCCACTCAGTGAGCCTTGAAAGAGTAGTAGTAGTGGTAGTGGTAGCTCTGGCAGCTCACCATCCATTCTCTTTCTGTCACATTGAATGACCATTCATTAGTTTATCAGCCAGAGGTTATTCCTCCCACACCTTCAGTGGATCAAATGCACCCAATGCTAACTAATGGAGGCAAGTTAGAACTGTGTGGGGTTTAACTCTGGACTCAGTGGAATAACTAGGTCTTGCATTTTTATAATATGTATAGTGTAATTTTCTCTTGACCAGTATGGCTAATATTAATTTTATTCCCCCAGCAACTAAATTGTCATTGTCTTACAATATTTCCTTTTGCAAAGATAACCTGTCCCTAAGACCTATTAAAATATGGAGAAAAATATCCAGAAAAAAGTTTTTGAACCCTGTTGGGTGGAAGATAATCACTCTGTGATTCTCTCTGTGTATATATATTAAATAAATTAATGTACCCTTTCTCCAACTAATCTGTCTTTTGTGAGTTGATTTTTCAGTGAAACTTCAGGGGGCCATGGGCTTGGACCTCTTCAGTTTGGTGCAGAGAACAGAGTGAGCAAAGCTTTGATCTTCTGGAAGCTGCAGTTGAGGGAATCTAGGAACCTGGCAAGCCTGTAAAGGGATAAAAATTACTTACCATTCAAGCTCATGACCAGTCTCTCCTCTCTCTCTATGTAGAATCCAGTTAAACAGACAGTTAAAAAAGAAAAGAAAAGAGAGAAAAGAAGAAAGAAAGAAAAGAGAGAGAAAGAGAGAGAGGAAGGAAGAAGGAAGGCAGGCAGGCAGGCAGGCAGGCAGACAGACAGGCCAGCCTGCTGGCCGGCTGGCCAAAAAAGCAGCCAGGCGTGATGGCTCCTGTAATCCCAGCACTCTGGGAGGCCGAGACTGGTGGATTGCTTGAGCTCAGGAGTTCAACACCAGCCTGAGCAAGAGTGAGACCCCACCTCTACCAAAAATAGAAAAAACAGCTGGGCATTGTGGCAAGCATAGGTAGTCTCAGCTACTCAGGAAGCTGAGGTGAGTGGATCACTTGAGCCCAAGAGTTTGAGGTTGTGGTGAGTTATGAGCATTCTACCAGGGGCAACAGAGTGAGACTCCATCTCTAAAAATAGATAAATAAATAATTAATTAATTAAAATAAAAATCACTCTTTTTCTCCTCTGCAAAGTTTTGATTAATGGGAGAAAAGAATTTGTCTGACTAGTCTTGGGGTGTAGCGACCCTGGGGTACTTTTTGATGCTTTGATTCCTTTCTTCCCAGAGACAGTATTTTTCTTTGTCTTAGTTTTTCTGTATCCTAACAAGAGGGATATCAGTTGAAATTATCTCTCATCTTGTTTGATGTCCTTGAGAGTTTGACTTGTTACCAAGTAAGATCACTCTCTTGTTTTCTGCCCTGCAGGGGGGCATGATTTTTGGGTCATGTCAAGTGATTACTTTGAGAATGGCTGAGACTTTTTTGTTCTAAATATGTCAAGCTCTCAGGAGAGATTGTCTATTTTAGGCTATTCCTGGGAGTGTGTGGGAGGGATGTTTGAAATTGATTCTTTTCTGAAGATGCTATTGGACTAAGTCACTATCAGAGTAAGTATACCTTGGTAAATTCAAATTGTCAATGGCCAGAAAATGAATCATTTAAGCATAATTTTTCTCTCCCCAGTGTCCCATTTCTACCAAGAATAAATTACAGTAGGACCAATTTATCTTCAAAGTAAGTTTTTGTCTCATTATACTTGGTTTGATATATTTTCATGGAGTGCTGCAAGAGTAATTATTTGCCATATGGGCTATTTTTAAATTGACTTTGCTGGAACTTTTTTTGTAGACTTTCAAAAGCCTCTAGAGGTTAGTCAAGCAAAGAATTTGCCAGACTGTCTGTAATATCTGTAAAATGGGAAGAATTTCTTTCTCTTTCTTCTTAAGGTTCCTGGACCTGTCAGATAGTGACAGTTTTCACATACTTCAGGTGAGGAACCTTGTAAGTTATAAGGTAACAGATCAGTCTTTCCAAGGGGCTGCTTATCAGCTCTATAAAGTCAACCTCAATTCCTTGAAGCATTCTGGTTGTGTCCAAAAATATGCCAATCCAGTCAAAGGCTTGGTTTTTTAACCTAATGTCTCCCAATTTTTTCCTGTTATAAAAGCAAACATATTGTTATTGAATTTATCTACTCACAAATAGTTCCTAAATTCTGGAATAAACAGAAAGAAAGATAAATGCTTCAAATTTCTATTTCTGTTCACAAAATACACTTTATCAAATTTGTTGTGAGCAAAAGAAAAAGAAATTTTTCTTGGTTCTGGAAAACAAAACTTAAAAAGAAGTAGTATATGTGGTATCTCAAAATTTTTAAAAAGTCATAAGAAATTATTATGGTACTCTAGTTCAGTACCATGTAATTCATTCCTATTCTGTTTGAAATTGGGTTAGAAATCCTCATAGATGCATCAATTTTTTGATTAGAGTTCTAGGAAATTTTTCCAAAGTCCAATGGCATATGAGCTCCAAAGTTATTAGAAACTTGCATTTAAGAGTATTGTCAACTCTTTTTCATAAATTTCCTTAAGGAAGCAAATTTATTATGCAAATAAATTGATTATACTATGACTTATTATTGGTAGAAATGGGATACTGGAGAGAGAAAAATTGTATTTCAGTTCTAATAATATAACTATTATGGTAAATTTTAAAAGTCTTACCACAAAAAACAAGTGAGGTGATGGTTATGTTAATTGGTTTGATTTAAGCATTTCACACTGTATATCAAATCATCCCATTGTATCCCATGAAAGTATACAGTTATGATTTTAATTAAAAATTAATTTAAGAAAAGTACCATAAACCCCCATCTATTATTAGATTCCATCATTGGAATCTTGTCTATCATTTAAAAGTTTTCATGATTTGCCTACAGTGTGACTGGACCCATTCTTGGCTACATTAATGTCTTTTAATATTTTGATTATTACATTGAGTGTTTTAATAATTTTCACCCTTGTCCTTTTTCTAACCACAAAGAGCACTGCAGGTCAACAGAGTTCTTTTATTCTCTGGCACAGGTAGTTCTGGATAATCAAATTCCATTATATTCTCTCCTGTCAAAACAAGGGGGTGTCTGTCTGTGCATTTGTTGTACTCAATACTTAAGGAAGAGTAGCAACTTAAATAGAAAAGATTTCCAAATGAGTTAAATAGTTATAAGAGGTATGTGCCACCTACTCCCTTAATAATCCCTTTAGCTGGCTGCCTACAGAAATGGGAAACTGATTTTTGTCTGCCTTATTATTATTGTTGTTGTTGTCATCTTCCTCATCTTTATATTAACTGAAATCTTCTGAAAGTCCACAATCAAAAATTTCAACCAAAATCATGGTGTCCCATCAGATAACAGGAGTTAATGCAACAGTAAGAAAAGCACTAACATTTTTATCATGCAGAGTCAAAACCTTAGACCTGGTACTTGAGAGTGTTTGCAGGCTACTGAAAAGCAGTTTCATTCCTTAAATCCTGATCATAGACCCCTCTCCCCACCCCACATCCCTTCCAGCAAGAAGCAGCCAGAGTTGTTATCACCCAATTTTTTCCTTACTGATCACCCTTCAGGATTGAAAGATGAGAAAGACAAGAGGGAACTAAAATTGTCCTTATAGAGTTTTTTCTCTCTCTCTCTCTTTTTTTATTGAATGGTAACTATGTACATTAATGCACTTCTGGGGTACAGTGTGGGGTTTTCACATGCAATC
>NW_003852673.1:820059-827757 GCF_000181295.1 Otolemur garnettii | reverse complement strand
GTTCACATTCTACTCTTAGAAAGATTCACTTGTACCCCTATAAGATAAACCTCAGAAGTGATCCCTCCAAACCGCCTCCCTCCACCCATTCCCCCCTCCCTTCTTCCCTCCCTCCTCCCCATATTCTTAGGCTATTTGGTTATAGCTTTCATATAAAAGGTATAAATTAGTTTCATGTGCCCATCGATCCACGAATGGATCAACAAACTGTGGTATATGTACACCATGGAATACTATACAGCCATTAAGAAGGATGGAGAATTGTCCTTATAGAGTTAAGAAAAAATTACATTCCGTATTCTGGACAGAAAATACAGCAAAACCTCCATAGCTGACCACCTTCCAACATTGACTGCTTCCTTAAGTTGACCTCATTTTCATAGATCAGATATGCACGTGTGCACATATCAGTATAGTAGGCCTAGATCCTTACATTGACCACTTCTGTATTTTGACCATTTTGTTACAGTCCCTTGGGTGATCAGCTTACAGTGGTTCAACTGTAGTTAGATTTAAGCATTAATCAGGCTGCACCTCAATCCTCTTCCTTGTGACCAAAAGTCACATAACACTAGATACTGACCATCTGTATTCCTAATGCTCCTGTATATAGGATCTCTGATGTTAGAATCAAAAGGCTTTTGTTTAAGAATTATTACATTTGATCTTAGCCAAAAGGCTGAGAAGTCATGTATTTAAGAATTATTTAAGAAGTTTTTCAGATCCTGAATTCTGGTGGAATAGCTAATGCCAACCAATTTGAAGACCCCCTACAAAAAGCCCAAATCAGCATGAGAATGTAGTTTCATCTCCCTGTCCCATGACTTCACCCTGCACTGTTTGACCAGACAACACTTCCCATACCTTCCCTCACTATTTGTCCAAGTCCTTTGAAATCCCTATCTTCTCCTTACCCAGTGGGGTGGATTTGAGGTTTCCTCCCCATCTCTTTGTTTGGTTGCCTTACAATTAAGCCTCTTTCTCTCCTACAATCCAGTGTCTCAGTGTATTGACTTGCTGTGCATTGGGCAATGACACTGGTATGTTTATGAAGTAATGCATATGTTAAATAAAATATATACTTGTAGAGGATTAAAAATACTTCAGATAACATGAAAATTCAGAAAGCCTACTTAAAGTTTCCTTTACACAATAATATGGAAATCATTATTTAGCTGCATATTTTCATTTCAGCTCAGTTCTTAATCCTCTTCTTTACAGATTTTTTAAAAAGTAAGAAAATTCCCAATGAAGTAAATTATTGATCAGAACATTGATAGGCTCTTTTCTTTTTCCTCTGGTATTATAAAACAGTGAACAGAATGTCAAGATAAGTACTCAGGCTTTTAAGTCTGAGTTTACAAAATGTTTTTGCTTATTTTCTTTCTTCTAACTACTTCTTAGACTTTTTGGGATATCTTCACTATCCTTAAGAATCTATAAATTAAAATGTACCTAAGAAAACTCCAGGTAGCCCATTGTAATGGAAGAGGGAGGCACTAGCCATTGGGTCAGAGGTTAAATTCTAAAATTTCTTTATCTATTCCCCACCAGTGTATCACAAGCAGACAACAATGATCACTAAGGATACAATTAGAAATCCTAATATAAAAGTCAAAATACAACTTCAAAATGTTTTCTACATTTCTTAGTCTCTTCCCTCCACAATTTCTGAGAATTTAATTTTGACCAGGACATATAACAGAAAAAAATGACTATGGTTGAACATATCCAAGAAATATCTTTTGCAGGATTCAATCTTCTCAGAGAATACATGGTTCAATTATTTTTAGACAAACATCTTATTTATTATATAAATTTTATGAATTGGCATAGCAATTTGCCTTATTTTAACTAAAACTATTTTAAAATTCTTACATTTAAAAGACTCATATTAGCATTTATGTTCAAAATATGATATAGTCTTAGGATTTGTTGGAGAGAAAAACTGGTAAAAGCTAGACAGACAGTAATAAATAAAAAGGACTAGCACAGAATGAAAACTCAAATCCAGAGAAAATCTGTTATGGCTCAAAACATATTATTTAATCTCTCTACATTTTTTAAAAAAATTCTTATTATTTGCAATTACTAAGTCCTTAAGGGGTTCAGAAATTATGAAAGGAAATTGGTGTTTAAGGTTATATGAAGAGGTTCTTCTAGAAGATATGGTTAAAATTTGGGGGAGAAAATACACACTCAATTTCAAAGAAGATGTCCTAGTCTCTTTGGATTATTATAAAATCATTCAGGAAGATTGTTAAAGGATTGTAGATAGAATAGCTCTCCAGAGACTATGTTGTAAGGAACTATACTCTCTGGCACATGCAAGGACAAGATGCTCTGTGAAGTCTGTCATTTAACTCCTCTAACGTCATGATATGCAGCTATGTAAAACCCTTATATAAATTTCTGGGCATTGCAGGGTATTCTACAGGAAGGAAGAGAGAGAAGAACTCTGTTGATCTTAACGAGAAACTCTTCATGCCTGCACATATTTCAACACCAAAGCAATTTCTAGCTTTATGCCAAAAATGGATTAGGTTTTAGTCTCCTTTGTAAATTCTCAGAAGAGGCTGGGGATTACAGTGGCTTAGAGTTCCTTAAAATTACTGAGAGCAGAAACAGACTGGGAAAAAATGCTTACTGCCTTAGAAAAAGGGACCTTGGTCATCATGGTCCCCTGAGGTTCTGACTCAGTCATTCTGGTCAGGCAGCTGATGAAACTGACCATAGTGGGTTGGCTACAAGTTAATTCTTCATAAACAAGTCTTAGTTTTGCGTGCATTTATTTTACATCTATGTGAGAAAGACATTGTTTGTGAAAACCTCTGTTTCAGATGCTTCATTGTTTACAGCAAAGCAACAGTAATCCAAATAGATTTTTAAATTGCATCCATAAAAGTAACCAGATTCACCCTAATGGTCCAGCTCATGTGGAGAGCTCTCTAAGACCACAAAGTCCTTATCCTTTTCAGGACTGGACTCCAGCTTGTTCTCTCCTTGTAAATCCTCCTGCAGTAAACCATCCAGAAATGACTTTTGCATCTGAAAGCTCAGTGCTTAGGTTTTGTGCTTTTAAGGTCATCAGGGTATTGGTAAACTCTTTAACTGTTTGGGTTTTTAGCTTTTGAAAATTAGTTTTGAATCACCCATCACCACTGATCATCATGTAGGGTGGGAGTGGAGCCTGGTCTGCATCAGGGCAGCATGGGTCAGGCCAGGCCAATGGCCTGAAGACTCTAATCCCAGAGGATCAAGTTATCTAGTGAATTCTACAGAGATTAGTCTGACAGATCTTGTATTCCCATATCTCTGGTTTTTAAAAAGACTTTTAGGATTTAAAGGGAAAAGGTTAAATTCTTAAGTTGTATTGGGATAACTTGGAATAATACCAGTGGAGACAGCTAAATAGATAATGATTTTGAAGTACGGCCTTTTTCCAAGTACTGAATTTTAAAACAATGACATATATGTCCTGAACTTGTTCCATGGTTCTAGAGTAAGGATGAATTAATGTATTTCAATGGTGTTGTGAACCCTCTGAAATTATACTCAGAAGGTTGTCTATGGTGACTGTGTACTTTTCGTCAGAGTCTCAAAGAATTCTCTGGCCACCAAAAGGTTTCAGAACCACTGCTTCAAGGGAACATTTGCTTCCCAAGTTAATAATAGTATCATTTAATTCAATTCTGTAAACAATAATGGAGAGTCAGCTCTTTGCCAGATACTCTGCTACCTATTGGATATACAAGCACAAATATGGAAAAAGTAGTGTCATTTATTAAACTCCTACTGTGTGTCTAAGAACTTTCTTTAATGTTCACATAAGTGTTAGGCATTAAGTATAACTACATTTTTGTTTTTTGCAGATTTTGGCCAGGCCTGGGTTTGAACCCGCCACCTCTGGCATATGGGGCTGGTGTCCTACTCCTTTGAGTCACAAGTGCCACCCATATCTACATTTTAATAGTGTTTATAGCCACTTTCCCCAAGCCACAAACTATTAAGAGGTGTAGTGAGTATTCAAAACTAAAGTTGATCCGAATGGGCCTTATTATCTCTGATGATATAATGAGGCAGAATGGCTCACCTAAGTACTAAATAAATACAAGCAAGTAACTTGCTATCTCCAAATAACTCTGGTTCTTCCATTTCTTTTCTTCTCTGCCTTCACCACCCTAGGCACAGACTTCCTATCTTTCCCCTGGATGAAAGCAACAGTGTTTTTATGCAATACTGTAGCATCTGCCCTTGATCTAGTGTAATTATTCACACAGCAGCCAGAGAGAACTTTTGAACAGGTCATGGCTTAAAACTTGCAGTATTTTTCCACAGAGAATAGCAGCCTTTTACTGTATGCAGTACTACTCTTAAGCCGGGGCAAGCCGTGGTCTTGGGGGCCCCTACACTTTGGGCTACCCTCCTTGAAATTTTCTAAGACCCTCTCTGCCCTCCCATCCCCCCCACAGTGCTGAGACCACCCAGGGCCAACAGAGTTATCTGTGTGGAGCACCCTTAGGTCAGAGGGCTGTGTGGGCACTAGTCTCCTTTTTCCCCCTTGGTGGTGCTCTCTAACATGCCAGTAGGGTTGCCCTGAACCTGCACTGGCTGTATTCCAGAAGCAAGACTCCCTCTCCCAGTGATAATCACTGCCACTTGCCAGAGCAATGTTTGTTTTGAAAACTCTTGTAAAATTGGGCCACCAGAATGGTGCTGGCAAACCCATTTCAGGTAGCACTTATGTGGACACAAGATAATTTTAGACCTGTTATAATAGTTTTCTATTACTGTTGCAACAAATTATCTCAAACTTAATGGCTTAAAATGACTGAAATGTACTTGTTTATTTGTTTAAAGACAGATCAAAGTTCACTGGAGACTCAAATTCCTGGGCTCAAGCAATTCTCTCCCCTCAGCCTCCTTAGTAGCTATGACTACAAGTGCATGCTACCATGCCTGGATAAGTTTTAAATGTTGCCCAGGCTGGTCTCCAGCTCCTAGCTTTGAGTGAGCCTCCCACTGCTGGGCATGAGTATCCGCACCCAGTCACAAATGTATTATTTTACAGTTCTGGAGATCAGAAATCTAAAAACAGCTTTTCTGGAGTGTTGCATTCCTTTTGGAAGTTCCAGAAGAGAATCTATTGTCTTGCTTTTTCCAGATTCTAGGGTCTGCCTAAATTCTCTAACTTACAGGCTTTTCCTGTACTTTCAAAGCCAGCAGTGTGGCATTTTTTTCCCTTCTCTGATCTTTCCCCTCCTCTTAAAAGGATCCTTGAGCCCACCCAGATATTCAGGAGTAATCTTCCAATCTGAAGATCTTTAACTTAATCCCATTAGTAGCATCTCTTTTGCTATACAAAATGAAAGAGTCACAAGTTCTGGGGATCAGGATGTAGACATCTTTGGGGGACGACTATTCAGCTCACAGCTCTGGATTATCTGTGCTCCACCGCACACCCTTGGGGTTTGGGTAGGAGTAAAGCAGGGTGTTGTCTCTGACTTTCCTGTGTTCTGCCTCTGGCCCACAGCACTGGGGGGCGGGAGGTGATGATAGGAGTCTTCTATCCGGTTAGTCACTCTAAAGGTGGTGGATCAGTCATCAGCATCCACCCTCACTACTGCCATGACTGATGCCTGTAGCTCTGGTGCAGCTATATTGTGGCAACCTCTTAGGCTTCACTCAAGTGGGTCATTTTGAAATTTACCAGATAGCCCTTTCAAAATACTAATTATGATAATTCTATTGGATTAAAGATTTAAATTTGAAACATAAAATTAGAAGGCTTTTTAGAAGAGACTATAAGAAATACTTTAATTACTTGAGATAGAGAGTAATTTCCAATGTAAGGTACAAAAATCATTCATCATAAAGGAAAGGACTGTTACATTTGATAGTAGAACATTTCTTCATGGAGAAACTATAAAAAGATTGAAAAAACAGCCAGGGCTACTAGGCACTCCATGCACCTGTGGGCCGCCCCTGGGACTGATCCAGCACGGCCTTCCAGGCGCTGGGGTTATTAGGCGATCCATGCTGCCACAGGCCACCGAGTGGGACTGATCCAGCTGCCCTGTTCCCTGTGCTGGGGCTGCTAGGCTCCCTGCGCTGCTGTGGGCTGCCCCCTGGGACTGATCCAGCCCTGCCCTGGGGCTGCTAGGTGCTCCACCCATCTGTGGGCCAGACCACCCCCCAGCCCCCCACTGATCTAGCCACCGCGTTTCCTGTGCCAGGGCTGCTAGGCTCTCAGCACAGCTGGGGTCCACCCCCAGGATTGATCCAGCTGCCAGGTTCCCCTTGCTGCCAGGGGCTGTCCCCCAGGACTGATCCGGCTGCTGCATCCTGGGCTGGGGCTACTAGGTGCTCCCCACTGCCATGGGCCACCACCAGGACTGATCCAGCCCCACGCTTTCGGGGCAGACATGCCAACCCCCACCCCCACCAGTCCAGCCGCACATTCCCAGCACACCAGGCCCTGCACTGCTAGAACTGCAAGAGGATAGTCAGTTGGTCAGTGGAGAGGGAACCACACTGGAGAAGTGGTGCCCCCAGGTGAAGAGCAACAGCCAGTGCAGCTAGAACAATAAGGCTCACACCTCTGAGGCTTTTTAGCACAGATACTCCCTATCTCTCTGGGAAACCAGAGGAAGCCAGCCCCTTCTCTGGTGACAGCCGCTGGCTGAACAGTTTTGGGATGGTCTTCAAATGGTGAAAATTCAGTATGGGGCAGAATCAGTGGGAAAACTCTGGTAACCTGAATAACCAGAGTAGATCAACTCCCCCAAGGAAGAATGGGGCAGATGCAATTGAAGATCCTTTCCATAAACAGACGGCTCAGATGTCAGAAATCGAGTTCAGAATCTGGATAGCAAATAAGACTGACAGAATGGAGGAAAGGAGGGAATTAGAATTTCAAATTATTCAAAAGCTATATCAAGAATTCAATGATTTCAAAGATAAAATGACCAAAGATTTTGAGGCAAGAGGTTACAGCCCTCAAAGATCTGAAAAATACGGTAGAATCCCTCAGTAATAGAATGGAACAGGCAGGATGGAACAGGATCTCTGACATTGAAGACAAATCTTTTGAACATGCCCTAGCACTCAAAGATGAAGAGAAATGGAGAGCAAAAATGTATCACTCTCTCAGAGAGCTCTGAGATAATTCAAAGAAAACTAATATTCAGCTTATCGGAATCCCTGAAGGTGACGAAGTTGCTTCACAAAACACAGAGGCTCTTCATGAAATTGTGAAAGAGAACTTTCCAGACATGCCAAGAGATTCTGAAATTCAGATAGCAGATAGTTTCAGAACCCCAGCACGACTCAACCCAAATAAGACATCCCCCAGGCACATCGTAATTAACTTCACTAAAGTTAATATGAAAGAGAAAATTCTGAAAGCAGTTAGACGTAAGAAAAGCATAACCTACAAGGGGAAGAGTATTAGAATGACTGCAGATTTCTCAGCTGAAACCTTTCAGGCTAGAAGAGGATGATCATTGACTTTTAATCTCCTAAAACAAAATACCTTTCAACCCAGGATCCTGTATCCAGCTAAACTGAGTTTCATCTATGATGGAGAAATTAAATACTTTAACAACATTCACATGTTGAAGAAATTTGCCATAACTAAACCAGCTCTCCAGGAAATTCTCAAACCTATCCTCCATAATGACCAGTGAAATCCTCCAC
>NW_003852673.1:817037-818244 GCF_000181295.1 Otolemur garnettii | reverse complement strand
AGGATGGTTCAACATACATAAATCTATAAATATAATTCATCACATAAACAAATTAAAAAACAAAGACCATATGATTCTCTCAATTGATGCAGAAAAACCTTTTGATAATATCCAGCATTCTTTCATGATCAGAACACTTAAGAAAATTGGTATAGAAGGGACATCTCTTAAACTAACAGAGGCCATCTACAGCAAACCAATAGCCAATATCGTATTGAATGGAGTTAAATTGAACTCAGATCAGGAACCAGACAAGGTTGCCCATTGTCCATTGCCTCCATTACTATTTGACATCGTAATGGAAGTTTTAGCCATTGCAATCAGGGAAGAAAAGGTGATCAAGGGCATCCATATAGGGTCAGAAGAGATTAAACTTTCACTTTTCGCAGATGATGTGATTGTATATCTGGAAAACACTAGGGATTCAACTACAAAACTCTTAGAAGGAATCAAGGAATACAGCAGCATCCCAGGTTATAAAATCAACACTCATAAATCACTAGCCTTTATATATACCAACAGCAGCCAAGCTGAAAAAAATAGTCAAGGACTATTCCGTTTAAAGTAGTGCCAAAGAAGATGAAATATTTGGGAGTATATTTAACAAAGGATGTGAAAGATCTCTATAACGAGAACTATGAAACTCTAAAAAAAGAAACAGCCAAAAATGTTAACAAATTGAAAAATATACCATGCTCATGGCAGGGAAGAATCAACATTGTTAAAATGTCCATACTACCCAAAGCAATATATAATTTTAATGCAATCCCTATTAAAGCTGTCATACTTTAAAGATCTAGATAAAATAATACTTCATTTTATATGGAATCAGAAAAAACCTCAAATAGCCAAGACATTACTCAGAAATAAAAACAAAGCAGGAAGAATCATGCTATCAGACCTCAGATTATACTATAAATCGATAGTGATGAAAACAGCATGGTACTGGCACAAAAACAGTTGGTAGATGTATGGAACAGAATAGAAAACCAACAGATGAATCTAGCTACTTACCATTACCTGATCTTTGACAAGCCAAATAAAAACATTGAGTGGGGAAAATATTCCCTATTTAACAAATGGTACTGGGCAAACTGGCTGGCAACATGTAGAAGACTGAAACTGGACCCACACCTTTCACCATTAACTAAGATAGACTCTCACTGGATTAAAGACTTAAACTTAAGACATGAAACTATAAAAATAC
>NW_003852673.1:809351-816401 GCF_000181295.1 Otolemur garnettii | reverse complement strand
CATGGAAGAAGCCCAAGAGCCCATCAATCCATGAATGGATCAATAAATTGTGGTACATGTACACCATGGAATACTATGCAGCCATAAAGAAAGACAGAGACTTTACCTCCTTCATGTTTATATGGATGGAGCTGGAAAATGTTCTTCTCAGCAAAGTATCTCAAGAATGGAAGAAAAAGTATCCAATGTACACAGCCCTATTATGAAACTAATTTATAGGTTTCATATGAAAGCTATAACCTAATTATAGTCTAAGAATATGGGGAGGGGGAGGGGCAGGGGAGGGGAATGGAGTAGATGGGTGGAGAGAGGGTGATTGGAGGGATCACCTCTATGGTTTATCTCACAAGGGTATAAGTGAATCTTTCTACAAGTAGAATATAAAGTCTTAACACAATAACTAAGAAAATGACATAAAGTCTATGTTAACCAGTTTGATGAAAATATTTCAAATTGTATTTGAAAACACCACACTGTACCCCATGATTGCATTAATATACGCATCTGTGATTTAATAAAAGAAAAGAAGAAACAAGGCACAGATACAAGATATTTGCAGCACACAAAATAGACAAAGGATTAGTATTTAGAATATAGTAAGAACTCCTATAATTGGAAAAAGAATACAACACAATTTTTAGATACGCAAAATTCTTGAACTCTTCATATGGAAAGAAACCCAATAGCCATTATTAACATGAACATGTACTCAACCTCATTAGCAATCTGGGAAATACAAATTAAAACTGTAAGGAGATATAATATACCAATTAAAAGTGGCATGTATCAAAAGTTTGAAAATACTTGATGTTTGTGTGAATGTGGAATGTAAGAGACCCTTTTGCATTACTGGTAGGAAGAAAAATGGGAACCACCACTTTGGAAAACAGGGTGGTATTTATTATCTAGTAAATAAAATGGGAAGCTATAGATAACATTTCACCCAGTTATTGCACATTACGTTTACTCCCTAGAGACATGTGTACAGATGAAAGAAAATATATATCATATATATCTAAGTATGTTCATAGTAGAATAGCCTGTAATTTCCCCGGACTGAAAACAATCCAAAAATCCATTAATAGTAGAATGGACACACAATAGTATATGCTGTGGAATACAATACAACAATACAAATTAATTAATACAATGCAATAAATGTTGTTCCATTCAACATTTATTGAATTTCTTTATTCTAGATGAGCTAGAAGTAAAAATAAATTAAGGCTTACCCTCTCCTAGAATAACTGTCAAGGAAGAAAACCAGGTGAACAAATACTTAAATTCAGTGTAGTGTGTTAGTGAAGGACTGTACAGACAGAGGGCTTTGTACATTTACTTCGTACATTTAACATACTGCTTCTTCTCCCTCTTCTAGCTTAATTTTCCTCCCTTTTCTCTTTGAAATTAAAACAGATTCAATCCAAGCCTCTGTGTGTGTGTGTGTGTGTGTGTGTGTGTGTGTGTGTATGCAGTATTTTGGAAAAGAAAATGTTAAATTACAACACCAAGAACAAATTTTAATGGTTTAAATATCAGACTGGCAGAGTAATTTCTATGTTGTCTTACAATCAGACATGCCTTTCTGGGGCAATTGGTTTGCTTTTAATCTTATGGGCACTGTGAATTGTGAAACTAATCAGGTCTCTTTTATGAACTGCCTTCTAGATGATTAGAATCAAATTTGAGTCCACCCACAGGCATAGATTATATATCTTCTGTAAGTCTTATTTCTGGACCTCTATTGTTTTCCCTTTTCCTTCTCATCTTCTTCTAATTTGCTTTATTGCATTTTATTTCTTACATTCAATATATAAAAGTCAGAATAAGTCCTTTCTGGGACAGTCTAGGAGATGGATGAATAGAAAAGAATTTAGAAAAGAATAGTAAGTGTTCTGAGGAAGGAGGCAGTGTTACCATCTATGTCCCCCCAGCATGATGCCAGCTGTAGAAGGGTTACCTTTTCCTAGCATGTACTGCAAGATAGACAAGTTCAAAATCTCATTGGCTTCCAACAACAACTATTTATTTTGTGACCACATTATATGAGGTCTCCAGGTTAGCTGGGCCCTGTCAAACTTGGCCCCATTTGTCTTCTCATTCTGAAATCTAAGCTGAAGGAAGAAGCCATTAGTAAGACATGGTGCTAGGGAATAAGCACCAGCCATACTGAGCGAAGGCATTTAACGCTCTGTTCAATCACAGCAAAGGTCATGCCTAATTACTCCCATTGGCCACGGCATGTCAATGCAGGGAACTGTGAAGTGCTGGTATTCAATAAATGTTTACTAAAGTGAGTATCAGTTTAGCTACAATATGTGGGAGGTTCCTATGCCATGACCAATTGCTCTCAGGTAAACAACCCACAGAGATGTGCCTCATAGAAGAATGCTGGACAACTGGAACAGAGTATTTCCTCTATTCCCTTATAGTTCAATGAGCAGAAGACAGAAGGGTTCATAGGCTAATTAATTCTTTCTCTCTTAGAAAAAACTTTAGCATACATAATAATTACTTGAGGAATTTGTTAAAATATATATGTGTGTGTATATATATGTATTATTCTTATATATATATTTTCTAATAAAATAGCTCCAGAACCAGGAGCTCATGTTTATAAGCTCTCCCTGTGTTTCTGAAGACATACTAGTGTGGGAACCTAGCCCTGCAACCATGAGCAACTCTGACCTTGGGTGGTGGAAGCTTTTTCTCAGGTCCCTGCCACCCTGGAGTCCCAAGAAGAGCCACCTTATCTTTTCCAACCCTCACTGCTGTCTGCTGCATGGAGGTATGTGGGGAAGAGCCAGCTCCTCTGGGACCTATGGCAGGGTGGCTTCTGTTACTATGACATATATGATATTAAAATTACCTGCGTTCTTGTCTGTGAGCAACCCCGTGAGTGTTGGAAACTTGTCTTTTTTATCTTTACATCCCCAGGGCCAACTGGGAACCTTGGCAGAATAGATGGTTATGGGATAAATTAATCAATTTCATTCCCAATCCCTGCCTATCACAGCAGCAGTTCTCAAACTTCAGCAGCCATGGAGTCACCTGGAAGACTTATTAATAGATCACTGGGTTTTATTCCCAGAGTTTCTGATTCACTAGGTCTGGGTGGGGCCAAGCAGGCACACACTTTGCTAACAAGCTCCCAGGTAATGGTCCTGCTGCTGGCTCATGCTTGGAGAACCACTACATTGGAGTTCTTTACCTTCAGCTTTTGTATCTATAAAATTAGGAAAACAGGACTGCCCTGAAAGCTTAACAATAACTGTCAAAATCATAAACAACTTGGCCATGGCTTTAAATGTCCACTCATATCAGCCAAACTTAGATGTGACAAAATTTATCGTTAACATACTATTACTGGATTCATTTTAGCTCAATAGGACCCTGAGGGCAGGAATCCATAGTCCTTGCAGTGTCCCAGGAATAGTCTTGACACATAGTTAACCGCCATATAAATGTTTGTAGAGTGAATAAATGAGTGATCCCAGCACCATCCTCTGGTAGCCATGCTTCCCTTGGTGCCCGAGTTATCTTGTGCCCTGCTTTGTCATTGCCAGTGGCTCTGGAAGGTGTGATTCATGGTAGATCCTTCTGGTGAGGAGCAAGGGCAGGTTCTTCCTCTCCTCAGCCTATGTGTGACGTTCTGGATGAGATGCCAGCTCTCTTCTTCCAAGGGTTGTGATAGAAAGTCTCTAATTCCCCAGGTTTTTCTCTTTGAAAAAATAATAAAGTGCAACTCTTACAAATCAAAAGATGTTGGCTTTTCAATGTATTGTTTTGGCCTTTAATTTTATGCACCTAATTTGGAACTCAAAGCAAAAACTGTAACCTTTTGGTCATAGCAAATATTTTTCTCTTCTTGTTGAACAAAGAATCTCAGCCTCATTGTCTACTTTTAAGTTTTAAAAGCCATAAAGTAAAAGGAATAAAAGAAGAATACATTAATTAGTATTTCAAAATAGCATCCAATTGCACATTGTTTTGTTTACATCATATTACATCATCCTCATCATTATCCGAACCAAAAAAAAAAAATCCCATTAAAAATGTCTGGATACAGAATGTAAATGCTTTTTCAAATGTAGCATTATCATCTAGTCCCATGATGTGACCATCGGAGCCTGCAGCTTGGAAGGAATTCTTACAAACTCATTCATGGGACAAAACATTTCCTTTCTACTTAAGGAATTTCTCAAGGGGCTTCTGTCAGGAAGTTCCCAAATCAGAGCCTGCTCTGTGGCAAACTGTCAGGGGTAACACTGTCAGGTACCTGGGTTGCTCTGATGTCGGGAAGAATGAAAGTAGGCGGCCACTGCACTTGCAAAGGAACATGCCCCCTTGGCCATCTCTGATAATTTCCCCAAGAGGAATTCAGGACACCGACCAGGAGAGCATGAAGGAAATGGAAACTGGCCTAATTAATACATGAGTGCTGGAATCTGGGCACACTGGAACTGGCTCGTTCCACTCCCAGGGGCCTCAAACCGCGGGGCTGGGGAGTAGCAAGCAGTTCTGCAACTGCTAGGAAGATACTGGAGAAAAGGGACTATTTGTTGTGTAATCGCATTCCAGGATGCTTAGTGAAAGCTCACTATTAAAACAGCTCAAAGGCCGAACTAATGATGCGAGGACTCTGCAGATGATAAAACTCAGGTTTGTAGAGATTCTGTAACTTGCCCAAGATTATACAAAGCCAGATTTGAACCCTGCTTTATAATTTCAAGCCCGTGACCTTTCCATGACAACACATGTTCTCTGCGTTCAGTGGTCATGGTTTGCTTCAGAATGAGAGAAAAATGTCCCAGAGTGATACATGGCCACAAGAAGGCCTACCGTTGCCAGAGGCCACAACTCTGCTGGGCTTCTTACATGATAAGCGTCTGGTTTTCCTCTTCCCTGACAAAACTCAATGTCAGATTGGGAAAGAACCAGGATTGTGTTTTGTTTGAGCTTCCCGGGGTCAGAGGTGCCAGGAAAGGGCAGATTGCTAAAGAAAGTGGCCGTAGGGAAGGAGACAGCCCTATAGAGAGGCCTGTTTGATGTCTCTCAGAAAGTTTCTGAGATTAAGTTTAGGCCACTTCCCCACCTAAATCTATCCCTAGGTACAGGGATCTTTAAATTGAGCTCAACATTTTTTGATTCTTCAAGAATAGGAATGAGAGGAGGGTAGGATATCTTGTTTATACCCAGTTGTGCAGGGGAGTTTCCTTCAAAAAGGAAACTAAACACTAAACAAAGCAAACCCAAACAAAACCCATTGATTTATTTGGAGAAGTTTGTCCAAGTGAACAGGGACAGTTTAAAAATATACAATCTGTGCATTTTATTTATTTATTCATTTTTTGAGACAGAGCCTCAAGCTGTCCCCCTGGGTAGAGTACCGTGGCAACACAGGTCACAGCAACTTCCAACTCCTGGGCTCAAGGGAGTCTCCTGCCTCTGCCTCCCAAGTAGCTGGGACCACAGGCGCCTGCCACAACACCTGGTTATTTATTTATTTATTTATTTATTTTTGGTTGCAGCCATCATTGTTGTTTGGCGGGCCCAGGCTGGATTCAAACCTGCTGCTTTAGGTGTATGTGGCTGGCGCCTTAGCCACCTGAGCCACAGGCACCAAGCCAATCTGTGCATTTTATTGGGAAAAATGTCCTCCTTCAATTTCTCCATAATGTGACCTCAGGTCACCTCCCTGACTTGGGTGGGTTTCACAAAGGACCCACTTGGGAATAGCAGCAGGCTTGAAAGCTTGTGCGTACTCTGGAGCAGCCTGAGGGCTTCCCAAACCTTCCTCCTTGATCATCACCATGCATCTCCAGATCACCCTGGGCTAGGACAGCTGGACTCAACTGCTTACAAGTGGAGAACCCTCAATGTTTTCCAACTGGTGCAAGGTCACCCCTCCTTGTTATCAGCTAAATACATACTGATAATAAAAGGTGAATACCAGTCATGTCTGAGCATCCTCCTTAGAAGGGCTCATCCTCGAACTGCCCATTCCAACCACAGCCTCTTCTCCCAGTTTTTTCTGTCCCTGTTACTGCTTGATGTCAGCTTTGCTGCTGCCATCCACATTCCCACTTTATCAGGTTCAACTCTGTTTGATTTTGTCTAGAGAATCCTCTCTCTGTGCCCCTGTGGCATTCCTCCAATATTACCTGCAGTTCATGTTCCTTTTCTTTCCTTTAGAAAATATCCATCTCTCTGACCAAGTTTATTAATTATGAACACTAGTATAGCTCTAAACTATGGTACTAGTCAGTTTCTTTGGAAGTAATATAGTAGAGGTTTACATTCTCTTTCACAAATTTTGGTAATGCAGTGTGATAAGGTACAGAATGGCTTTTGAATTAAATACATTTATTAACCAGATGAATTTGGGAAAATTCCATAACCTTCCCAAGGGTCAGTTTCCTCTTATACAAAATGGGTATAGGAACAATTACTCCACTTGTTTGTAAGAAAGATGAGACACTGCCAGGTTTCAGTTATATATTGAAAACTTAATAAATGCTAGGTCCTTTTCCTCTTCAAAACATTATGTATATATATTAGACACCAGGGTGCCAAAAAACATCTTCACATTTTAAGTGAGTTTATCTATGTCTTACTTTTAGAAGTTGAATTGGGCAGAGCGAGCAGCCGAGGCAACATGGGTCAAAGTCAGAGTGGTGGCCGTGGTCCTGGAGGTGGCAAGAAGGATGACAAGTATATGAAAAATGAATATGAACCTCTTGCACCAACCAGAGTGGGGAAATAGAAGAAGAAAACAGGGACCAGATGCAGCAAGCAAACTACCACTGGTGACACCTCACACTCAGTGCCAATTAAAATTGTTGAAGTTAGAGAGAATTAAAGACTATCTTCTCATGGAGGAAGAATTCATTAGAAATCAGGAACAAATGAAACCATTAGAGGAAAAACAAGAGGAGGAAAGATCAAAAGCGGATGATCTGAGAGGAACCCCAATGTCAGTAGGAACCTTGGAAGAGATCATTGATGACAATCATGCCATCGTGTCCACATCTGTGGGCTCAGAACACT
>NW_003852673.1:759622-809331 GCF_000181295.1 Otolemur garnettii | reverse complement strand
CTTTCATTTGTAGACAAGGATCTGCTGGAACCAGGCTGTTTGGTCCTGCTCAACCACAAGGTGCATGCCGTGATAGGGGTGCTGATGGATGACACAGATCCCCTGGTCACAGTGATGAAGGTGGAAAAGGCACCCCAGGAAACCTATGCTGATATTGGGGGCTTGGACAACCAAATCCAGGAAATTAAGGAATCTGTAGAGCTTCCTCTCACCCATCCTAAATATTATGAAGAGATGGGTATAAAGCCCCTAAAGGGGTCTTTCTCTATGATCCGCCCGGCACAGGTAAAACCTTGTTAGCCAAAGCAGTAGCAAACCAAACCTTGGCCACTTTCTTGAGAGTGGTTGGCTCTGAACTCATTCAGAAGTACCTAGGTGATGGGCCCAGACTTGTTCGGGAAATGTTTCGAGTTGCCAAAGAACATGCACCTTCCATTGTGTTTATTGATTAAATTGATGCCATTGGGACAAAAAGATATAACTCAAATTCTGGTGGTGAGAGAGAAATTCAATAGACAATGTTGGAACTGTTGAACCAGTTGGATGGATTTGATTCAAGGGGAGATATGAAAGTTATTATGGCTACAAACCAAATATAAACTTTGGATCCAGCTCTTATCAGACCAGGCTGCATTGACAGGAAGGTAGAGTTTCCCCTGCCTGATGAAAAGACTAAGAAGCGCATCTTTCAGATTCACACAAGTAGGATGACCCTGGCTGATGACATAACGTTGAATGACTTGATCATGGTTAAAGATGACCTCTCTGGTGCTGACATTAAGGCAATTTGTACAGAAGCTGGTCCGATGGCCTTAAGAGAACGTAGAATGAAAGTAACAAATGAAGACTTCAAAAAATCTAAAGAAAATGTTCTGTATAAAAAACAAGAAGGCACCCCTGAGGGGCTTTATATCTAGTTAACCACAGTTGCTGTCAGGAAAATGGGAGTTTACCTGACCCCAGAGAGATGAGATTGGAGAAACTGCCCAGAGTGGTCCATGTCCTGTTATTAGCAAACATCCTCTGTATCTTTTGGAATATTATGTGTAAGCTGCCCCTTGGGTGGCCTTCATCTGCTGGTCAGTGTGCAGCATTCTGCTTCCCAATAAAGTGGTCTCTTTTCACAGACAAAAAAAAAAAAAAAAGGAAGACGTTGAATTGAATACAGTAGCAATGTGTAGAATGATGTTCACTTAAAAGTGAACGTCAATCAAACATCAATCAAACGAATGCTAGTGTCACCATGCAACCAGAGGCTAGTCAAGGAAACTGACAGAAGTATGGTTGTGGTTGGAGGAGCTCAAGGCCATTCTGAAGTGGTATTTGAAATTTGAGAATGTTGTGGAAATACGACAACAGAAGTGTGAATACACAACAGAACCTCCAATACACGTAACAAGTGCCTGCATTCGTGGAGAGAGTGAGACACAATGCTGTGTGTGACTCGAACAAGGGAGGATCCGGGAGGTGTCATGCATCCTGCTTCTCCTGCTGTGGAGCTGGAACAGTTCACACGCTCTCTCACCACAGAAGTCTATGAACCAGTGTGCATGTGGGACAAGAGTCGGCAGAACATGCATATGACACATTCTTAGAACAGCAAAATGGAAAGTTTGCATCGCAAGAATATTACTGGCACCAACACGTGAGAGCTGACCTCGGTGAGAATTTGCCAACACAATAGATAGGACAGATAGGACGAAGAGGTGTGTTGTCCTCACGTTCTCCTGACTTAACACCCTTGACTTCTACCTATGGGAACTTTAAAGGATGTGTTGTACCACAGAAAACCAGCTACCCTGGCAGTACTTTGGGAAGAAATTGAAATGGCATATGCAGTAATACAAGGGGACACTTTGGTGACCATTGCTCAAGTAGGAGTTCACCATAATCAGAAGTGTCTGGATGCTGAGGGTGACCACTCTGAGCACCTCTTGTAATTGCAGACCTCAGACATGACTGGTATTCACCTTTTGTTATCAGTATGTATTTAGCATTACAATTTTAACATAGTTTTTTCTTTTCTAAAATGTGTACTTTTTGGCACTCTCTGTGTATCCCATAAAATGTCATGGTCTTCACAATCTAACTCACACCACCTAGCTATTGAGTGGGATTTGCAAAGCTTGTCTCCTAAGAGAGTACCATGCAAGCTTTAAGTTCAGAAAGCACAAGCTCTTCAATTTATCCCTCCCGGGCCTGTATATCTGAGGATGACAAGAGAAAAATTTCAATGGCCTACTCTGTCAATAAAGCTTTTTCTGGAGAAAATTCTATTTTAAAATAACAGTTACTCATTTTAAAAATGGGTTTAATTGAAGTGATAAAACCACGAGTCACTTTCACGTTTGCCATCTCATGTTCCCCCTTCCCATGGCTTGTAGAGCCCACAGCTTTCCTATCACATCCAGGCTATTTTTAGAAAAAGTCTATTTAGTGCCTACCTTACTTTTGGATATTAAAAGGTGTGAACCGGCTTGAACTTCATAGCCAGTTCATAGCTTCTGCCTCCACCACTTGGCCCCTCACAACTCAGGGCTTCTCCTTGACTCAGAAGCCTGCAGTAGGAAAGAGTGGCTATAAGGACTTTGACTTTTCTCTATCGAATTTTCTGGAGCCTTAGGATTAGGGAAAGGGAGAGGGATTGGGGGAAGGCAGGAAAAGTCTGGCATCATCGGTGCTCTCTTCAGACTGGTGCTGACGGACTGTTGTGGCCTCCCTTCTGGCAGGCGCAAACAGTGCTAGTTCTGTCACAGCATCACTTAGGGTTCTCTGCAGCCTCTGCCATCTCCTCTCCACACCTCCAGGACATTCTCCTTCCCTGACTCAGACGATGAACTCTTCAGCAGACCCTTAGAGGCCAATCTCACCCTTCAGCTCTAGCCTCCGGCAGTCTGCACAGCTCCTCTCATGGGGGCAGTGGCTCAGCTCAGTAGTCAGCCCTCTGGAGCAAAGTCTATCGAGACAGTTAAAGCCTGGTGACCATCCACCTCTGCTGCGTGCTCTTGGGCCTTGAGGAAACTATGTCTTTCCACAGCAAATGGGGAAGGCCTAGCCTATTTGGGCTTCCGCCCTTATGTTCACACAGGCCCAGTCTGCGGAAAACCCGGGCGGCCCTCCTATGCCGCACTTCCTCCATTTGACTGCACCTGGGGAGTCCAGAGTATCTGCAACTCAGTGAACACAGCTAGGGGTGAGATGCCGACTGTCTCTCCTCATGGGACTGTCTGGAAGGGTAAGAAGTGCCTTGATGACCCTTGGTGACCAATAGCTCTCCTTCCTTGGTGCCCATGTACTCTGATGTTGACTGATGGCAGCTGGAGTGGGGGATAGTGTTCATGGACCCCATGTCAGGCAGAGTCTGACATCTTTGAGTAGATTTTGCCTACACATGTCAGGTATTCCTCTTAGCATGTGGAGGCATCTTGTGTCTATTTTCCGTGCTTTAGGGCTTGAACCGAAATTCTAAGAAAAGAGAAAAATAGTCCCATTCAGCTTCATTTTATAAATTCAACAACATACAAAGTGCATTGTGATCATTCTTGGGATTACAATGAAAGCAAGATTTCTAAGATGTAACTGTCTTCTTAATTCAATCTTTTAAAATTACTACTTTGTGAAAACTCTCCTTTAATTTCTACTTTCAAGAATTTAAAGCCTCCTGAATATGATGCCAGGAAGAGTGATGCAATTCGCCAGCTGCTGCACACCAATGACAGGGGACCTTTGTCCAGCACCATGTGCATGTCAACAATATACTAGATGCTTGGTGGATACCTCTACTTTGTAAAAACAACCTTGCAAAGTGGGTATTTTCATTTCATTTCACAGATGAGGAAAATAAGAGTCAGGTTCCGGATTCGGGTCATGCAGTTGGTGAACATTCTGTCTGACTCTCGAATTCTGTCTGACTCTCGTAGCTATGGTCTCCGTGTACGTTACCACCCAAAGAGCTCTTTATAGATTTGCCTACTTTTTAAGTTCTTTTTAAGACATGTTTTCCAAACTGGAGTGCACTGAATACCATTGGGAAGAGGGTGAGGGGGAGGGTATTATAGGGCAAAAAAATTTTTAAACAATTCTGGTTTATTAAAGTTAAATGGTTTTATTTGCCATTCCATTCTTTAGAGACTGTGATGTCAAGATGGGTATTTTGCCAGGTTGGGGCCAGTAAATTACAGCATATACCAGTCTCACTGGCCACATAACCCTTTTTAAGGGCATTCCCATTGAGTTCTCCTGGCACAGAGCTCTGTGGTTCAGTGACCCTGTCATCCGAAGAGGTTGGTGGAGACAGACAGTTGACATCAGGCAGACTCTGCTGTGTGGCTGTGACAGCAGTATCCTCACCAATTGCTTTTTGGTGTGGGCTCCCTCAAAATCTCCTTTCCCTAAAATCTCTAACCTTGTTTCTTCCAAATCACCAACAAAAAAAGACAGAGGACATACCTTTTCTTCCTTTCTGGAGCATCCTCCTGTGCTGCTCCTGATTGAAGTGTGGTTACATGGGCATCTAAATGACCATTACGATGGAGCCGCCCCACTCATCCTTCTCCACGACATGCATCTTCTGGATTTTCCAAAATAAGAAATAAATCAAAATGCTAATAATGCTCCCTCTTTAAAGAAAGACGTTTATTTAAGGTGAATTTGACAATCTTCTCTCATTCAGAGCTCCTTTAGGGGCCTTCCTCATTTCTTTTCCTTTTGTGTATATTTGGGATGTTTTCCTGACTTGCAGAACAGGATAGTTCCAGAGTAGAACTATTTAACTGTTTTCCCATCTGGATCATATTCGTGCCTGGCCGTATTACCCACCTGCCATCCATGCTACTGGGAATCCATCCCTCTCACTCCTGCAGCTCTGCCCTTTCCTCTTTAGAGGCAGTGACTTGAACTGCATCAACTTCACTTGTAATCCATAAAGCTTAATTCGTTTTCAAAAACATGTTTTATTTTAGAATAGTTTGAGATGTACAGAGAAGATGTGAGGATAGTACAAAGTGTTCTCGTATACTCCAATCCAGTTTTCTCCTTTCCTGACATTAGGATGGCATATTTGTCACAATTAATGAGCCAGTACACTATTAACTGAAGTCTATATCTTATTCATATTTCTTTAGTTTTCACTTGGGAGAAAACAAGATTTTACAACTTAAGTTTAAAGATATAATTGGTTTTTCTTGATGATTTATGAATCCAGCAGCATCCAATCTATAAAACAGGAAGATCCTCCAACAAGCTGAACAAAGGAGGTGGTCTTCACGGGTAGAAAAAGCTGAAGACAGCAGAGACAAAGAACAGGAAGCAGACTGGCCACTTCACAATTACTTTTCTTACAGGGTTAAAACAGAGGAGATTTTTTCAGTGGCTCAGGTAGACAAAGCCTCTTTTTATTGGTTGTTGTGAATCTCCTGACTTTTGGAAAATTTTTCATTTTCAAGTTCAGTTTGATTGCAGGTACTCCATTTTAACTTAGTCTGAGCTGTCAGGGGTGAGGGCAGGAACTCAGTACAAAACAACAGTCCCCACAAATTTTATTTATCACACTTCATGTTCTGGGACCTCACAGTAATTATTCAGCCATTGTCTCCTTAGCTTCCTCTTCACTGTAATGGTTTCTCACTCTTCCCTTATTTTTCATGACTTTGAAAATTTTGAGGCATACTGGTCAGGCACTTTGTAGAATTCCCTTCAGAGGGTCTGTCTTATGTTTTTCTGATGATGAGACCGAGATTATGAGTTGTGTGGAGCAAGACTTTGGAGCTGAAGGGCCATTTTCACCATATTGTACCAAAGGTATGAAAACATGAAAGTATTGAAAGAAAAAAAAGACTTACCACTCTTGGTCAGCTATTGATGTTGACCTTGATCACCTGGTTGAGGAGGTATTTTCAGGTTTCTCTCCTAGACAGTTAACTTCTCTTCCCTTTCCATGCAATGGTCTTTGTAAGAAAATCACTATGTGCAGCCCACACCGGAGGGTGAAGTGTTTACATGAGTTGTTTAGATTTTTTGACACACAAGCTGTATCTCTTCTTATTAATTTAGTTAATTTATTCAATCACTTATTTATATCCATATAGACTCATGAATATTTATTTTATACTTTGGGCTACAATTCAACACTACTTTCTTTATTTTGTTGCTCAAACTGTTCTTACTTTGACCACTGGGAGCTCATTCAGTTGAATCCTTCCTGTGTCTCTTCTATACCCTGCATCCTTTTGTGGCATTTCTTTTCTTTTTTTCTAAATGCTTCCTTACTTTCTGGCACTGCAAGCTGCTCCAGGCTCATCTTCTGTTTTCCCTGATATCACACATCAAATTGCCCTGTCAGTTGTCTCCAGGTTCTGTGTCCCCTGACTCAGAGTGGTTAAGTTGGAGTCACAGATCCTCAGTTAATTAGCATGTTCTTGAATCAGTGCAATGATTTGACTTGGCAGAATGCCCCGGTAATCTTCATTGTTAATTAAACTGCATTTAGAGAAGAAAAGAATTAGTTTTATTGTTAATTATTTGATTTATATAGCCAATTATGAACTGTGCGCATGGATAAAGAGAAGATAATGGAAAGATACAGATAAACCAAAATCATTTCTATTTGACCTGAAATAGTCAAAAAAAACCACAAGTAGATGCCTTCCTCCTCCCTCCCAGAGTGATGCTGTCCATTTATCATTGTCCTAAGATTTGGCCAGATGGGAATTGGAGACTGCCTCAGTTACTCCAAAGATCACATAAAATCAATATTCAAGAGTTACTGGAAATAAAATATAGAAAAATTAAGTTATTAAAAAAACACAGCACAGTTCATCTTAGTTGTTTGAAAACAACTGGTCATCACATTAGAGAATATTTGGTTTGACACAAAGTTTACAATGGAGCATTTCTTACCATCTTTCTACTCAATTCAAAACCATCTACTTGAACCCCAATTTTCATGAGATGGTTTATGATGATCATGAGCAAAGGGATTCTCAGTATCATGGAATCAGATTGTCAATAATTGAAAGTTCAAAGGGTACTGGAATTCTTTTGGTGAATTAATATATATGGCAGAAAAAAAAATAAAAGGTTTAAGTAGTTTATGGAATCATTACCTATATTAGTTGATATTTTTCATTTCTTGGGAATACATTCTGCAACTAATTGATGGTGTTTGGATCACCATGTAACTCTGTACTTCAAGTAAGTATTAGACATCTTAGTGGATATAATCATAAAACAACTTCATTTTGTTAACTCACTATTACTTTAATGTTATTTATCTGTGATTTTTTTCTTCCCTCTTCCTGGATGAAACTGCTAGCAATCTCATAATGTTCTGCTTACTCTCAATATCACACAGTCCTATAATTCTCTAAGGGAAAATTACATATAAAAGAATTTGAAAGTTAAACCTTACATATTTATCAAACCTTCCAACTTTAGTCAAGTCACAACTGTTTCCCCTCCTAGCAGTGTCTTCTCTCTAGCCATGATTTCAGAGTCCTTGGAGGTTGCAGGGAAGGAAGGGGTTTTCTTTAGAAGGCCTTGTGGCATGAGTCCTATTACCCCTTCTGAGGGAGGGTCCAGAAGTGTTCATCTCTTCATTGCAAATCAGGACAGAGTAACTACAGGGGGGTCATTTGCCAAGTTTGATATGTGTCCCCTGAAATTAGAAGGACAGGGGACACTGGAGCCTAACTTTCTCCCAAGAAATCTTAAGGATAAATAATGGGCTGGCTAACTGATAAAACCTGTGCTGAGGGGTGGCTGCCAAAGGAATTAGACTGGGCTCCAAGTTTGTCAGAGGAAACAAAGCATGATTGTATGTCATGGTGCTCTGGGGGTTGCTTTAGGTCCTATCTAACAGTGTCACTCAGAAGAGATAGGACCCATAGTAGCCACACACAGAGGCCAGATGCCCAGGAGTAAGGGGTAAGTGGGGGCACAGCTACCACTGGCTTTAGGGCCAGTGCATGTGAAAAATCTCCCCTCATGGGGCTGAGGCCCAAGAACCCATAAAAGCACTCAGAAAGCATGTGTCACTTTTAAACATCAGCCGGATTCAGAAAACATAAGACCAGCTTGAAACAGGACTATACTCAAGAAAGAACTTTCTTTCCCCTCCAGGCTTTCTTCTGAGAAAACACTAGGCAGATTCCAATGACATCGATCTGGGGTGAGGCCAGGACAGAGGTATTTTTAAAAATATCCCCAATGATTCTAATGAATATGGAGGTTTGAGCCAATGGTTTGGAGAGCTAACCTTCAATTATCCATGTCAAGGGGCAAGTTGGGAGAATTGCAGGTTCTGAGAATGGGAATAACTGAATTCTGTAGACCCCAAGTTTCATTTTTGCTAATGGCTTCAGCCTTTTTATATTTTAACTAAGTGATAATTAATACCAAAATTGACTGTCTTGATTTCTTTTCTTTAATTCCGTCACTCACTCATGATAAGATAGAGGTGCTAATTAACGTCGAGATGGTCAGAAGGCAGCCAAAGGCAAAAGAAAGAAAAAAAAAGAAAGAGCAGCTTGTGGATCCAGAAATTGGATCTTCATCCTTGTAATAGTAAGGTTAACATACATAGACTACTGAGTGCCAGGCCCCAGTCCAAGAATTCTACAAAGAGCTCAGTTCTTCTCCCATTGATTCTATGAATGAGCAGGTTCTTTTATGATCCTTATTTTACAGAGGAGGACACCAGCACAATGATAATATTAACATGCCCAAAGTCATGTTGCAGACAGATGGCCTGAACAAAACATGGCAAAAATATTTTCTCCCCAACTTTTTGGAAACTGAAACCTGCATCCTTGCCTCAGGCCTACAGTCCAGAGTGTGGGGTAAATTCCCACAAAAATTAAATGAAATGTACTCTTTTAATTCCAGAAACTGAGCAAAAATACTCATGAGTATTATGCATTATTATCTTGTCGAGGCTTAAGCGACCTGGGAAAGCAAGGTAGGGGCCTGCAGGCAAGGCTTAACAACCTCCTACATGGAACCCCAACTGTGCAGTCAAAGCTTGCCAGATAAGAGTTGAAATGACCCATCTGTGCAGGGGACATGACTCAAACGTTGGTATAAGTGAAAAGAACACTCTTATCATTGGTGGGGGTAGGGGGTGGGGTGGGGAGGGCAGGGGGGTGTGTGTGTGCTCCAAACCATAAGAAAACAGTCATGGAGCCTGTTTCTCAGAAATTTAATTGAGTACATAGAAGAAAAAGTTTATCCCCTGTTTATCCTGACCTTTAACTTTAACAATAGAAGTCAGATAATGTATAGCTTTTTTAGGTCTTCAGAGAGGAACAGCCTGAGGCTAGTCTAAAGATGGTTGGTTGTCTTACTTTCCCAGACTTTCTTTCTTTAGGCCAATCTTATGATGTTTATCTCATTTTCCTGGACTTTCTTTCTTTTCTATAGTTTAAGATAAGAATTGAGGATGTTAGGATTATTGATCAATGTGGTGTACATGACTAGCTCCCAATAAAAGGGAGTGGAAAATAAAGACATTTTGCTACATGCCATCTAAGAGTATGTAGTCGTTTCTTACTTTCATACAATTCTAGGAGCAAGCTTCACCCACTGCCAAGCCATCCTTCTCTCCCTGCGAGAAAACATCACCCAACACCAGAGGGGCAGGGAAGATCTTTTGTTCTTTAAGCCCTAGGAGACAGCTCTCAGCAGAGGCCACCAGGTCTTCTTAGCCAAAAATGGGATTAATCTGGGTACAGGTCACAACAGTGTTGTAGATGAAGATTGGATGAATCCAGGCCACAAGATTGTCTTGGCTCACAATGGGATTATGGAACCAGAACATCAGAAGCAGGAATTTGGATTTTGAGACTGTTATCTGCCATATTCCTCCTTTGCTGGCAAAGTAACAACTTCTCTTTTCTTCTCCACAAACTGCTTGTCCCTCCACGTAGCTTCAGGGGACAATTGCCAAACTTTCGGTAACAATCACAAAGCTGGAATTGCACCCAGATTACCTTTATCAGAGAAAACGAAGCATGATTGTATGTCATTGCATGTATGTATAAGAAGGGTAGTAAGCTCATTGAGGAATTGTGTGAGTATATTAAACAATGGAAAAGTGGAAGAGCTTTGTAGTTATGCTTCAGAAAATCTGAGAAATATATTTCTGAGGGTATCTTGCATGCTAATTTTTATTAGCTGGCTATTTTGCTGATTTACAATGTGAAATCAGTTTCTGAGCAGATACTTTAAAGAAAGGATTATTTGCAATTTCATAGCTAGTTTATTATTAAATATTTAGGTACCTGAAATGTAATACAATTTACCTTGAAACTAAATCCCTGTGTGAACTGATCGATAGTTTATTCCTACTATTCTAAAAATATCTGCTTAAAGGAACAGATTACCTATAACCTGCTTCTACACTCTCCACACATACAGATTTCCTCCTTAATAAAATTCTCTTCTTGTTTCCCCATTTGTATTCATTTCACCTATGAGGTAACAGAACCTTGATTTGATCAGGGTTTTATTAAACACTCATCATGTACTTAATTCTACATTCTTTTCAAAATGTCATAATCTACCATCTCATTGTGAACTGTCTCCAGCCAGTTTATTAGTGTCTTGGGTGTTCCTGGTGTGCTTTGCTTTCCATCATGTTAATTAAATTATTTGTTGTATAAATTATTGCAGAATGCCCCAGATGATGGAGATTAGACAAATGTCAGGATGCTCATTAACACCTCCTCAACCCTTGCGGGAAGGAAAGCTTTGCTATTTTGTCTCTGGTCCTCTCTCTCAAGACTGGCAGATATCAGTACAAGCTACAAGGTACCCTGAGATGCCCCCAGACCAGCACTTTTCTCTCTTGGCTGCACAACAGAATTGCCTGGAAAGTTTTAAGAAATATTGATGCCTACGTCCACTCTCTGAAGATTCTGACACCAGAATCTGATGAATTTCCAGGTGATTCTATTTGTGCAGCTTGGGTAAGGAATCTGTTGCTCAAGAGCTTTCTCTCAAAACTGCATAGAAGAGCAACAAATGAGACGAGGTGTATTTTCCAAAGTCATTCACATTTTTATTTCTTTTGAAATGGGTATGAACTTCCAGGCTTGGTAGCTTGCACTTGTAATCCTAGCACTCTAGGAGGCTGAGGTAGGAAGATCACTTGCACTCAGGAGTTCAAGACCAGCCTGAGCAAAAGTGAGACCCCCATCTCTACTAAAAATAGAAAAACCAGCCAGGCCTTGTGGCAGATGCCTATAGTCCCAGCTACAAGAGAGGCTGAGGCAGGAGGATCACTTGAGCCCAGGAGTTTGAGGCTGCTGTGAGCTGTGATGCCAAAGCACTCTACCCTGGGTGACAGAATGAGACTCTGTCTCAAAATAAAAGGAAAGAAAAGAAATGGATATGACCTTAGTATTTTATTTGAATGCAGTTCCCTTGTGTAATTCTGCTGTGTGGTTATAAATGTCTCAACTTTTCCTTGGGTCACTGAGATGTCATGTAAACCAGCAATTTGGGGGTATTGGCCTATGTGTGGAAGACACACTGATGCTTTTGTTCCTAAGAGATTTCCCTCATGGTCCAGTGACTCAAAAGTCAGAGAAGCACATTTACCGGTAGACAGGCTGCCAAGAATCTTCTTACCATGACATCAAGTTACATAGATGGATTTTTAATAGCACATATCTATTTTCCTTCAACAAATTTTGAAGAGCAAAAATACAATACCTTTTCTTAATGACTAAAAGACATATATATCTTTTTCTATAGTTTCCACAACATTCTCCAGAACTAAAAAGAAACAGACCCAAATGAAATGGCAGGGACCCAGGGGGTATTACTGTCATTGAGCAAAAGGTCTTTTCACATTCAAATGCAGGTAGCCCCTCTTAACAGAGTGTGACCATAAGGTAATGAGGTAGTTCATCTATGTCTCAGTTTTCTCATCTGCAGAATGGGACAACAGTAGTCCCTATCTAATGGGCTGATGAGAGGACTAAGTAAACGAACACGCATAAAGTTTCAACAACAGACCTGCCCACATGCTAAACACTCAATAAATGGTAGCTGAAATGCAAAAACTTTTTTGAGGCCCTAGGATTGGAAGTTATCAATTTCACCCAATAATTTATCTGCCTCTGCTGAAAGCAAAGCTTAAGAAATGCAGAAGAATTGGCCCTGGAGAATACGAGGGGCAGGGACTCAAAAACGGTCAGCAGCAAGCCTCAGCCTTCCCTCTGTTAAGAGTTGAAGGTATCAAATAAAAAATAAAGTTAAAATTATTGGTAAAAAAAAAAAAAAGAATTGAAGGTATCAAAGGGGTATCTTTCCCACCAACTGGTCCCAGTTCTCTGTCTAAAATTCATCTGCTGTATTCTTTGGAACTATAAGCTCTATGAAAGTAGAGATACTATGTTTTAGGTGCCAGCATGCACATAATAATCAACCCAGGGTCTGGCACTCAGGAAGTGAGCAAAGAAGTCTTGATTAATTCAGAAGCCCCATTGGAGTAACCTATTGCCAGCTACTAACACTTTAGCCTGAATTAGACCAAGCTATTTGGCCCTGACACCTAGTGGTTCTCAGGTGTGTACAAAGAATGAATCCACTGCAAGGGGTGGGGGAAGGGGTGAGTTAGAGGCAAAGGTAGGCTTGGGGGGCGGGGAGGTGCATGGTGCCCCACCCATAGAGAAAGCAGCTTTTCTTTTTCTTTTTTTCTTTTTTCTTTTTTCTTTCTTTCTTTCTTTCTTTCTTTCTTTCTTTCTTTCTTTCTTTCTTTCTTTTTTTTTTTTTATTAAATCATCACTGTGTACATTAATGCAGTCATGGGGTATGACGTGCTGGTTTTACATACCATTTGAAATATTTTCATCAAACTAGTTAACATAGCCTTCATGACATTTTCTTAGTTATTGTGTTAAGACATTTATATTCTACATTTAGAAAGATTCACATGTACCCTTGTAAGATGCAACCTAGGTGTGGTCACACCAATTACCCTCCCTCCACCCATCCTTCCCCCTCCCCTCCCTTTCCCCATATTCTTGGGCTATAATTAGTTAATCATATGAAAGCTATAAATTAGCTTCATAGTAAGACTGAGTACATTGGATACTTTTTCTTCCATTCTTGAGATACTTTGCTAAGAAGAATATGTTCCAGCTCCATCCATGTAAAAGGAAGGAGGTAAAGTCTCTGTCTTTCTTTAAGGCTGCATAGTATTCCATGGTGTACATATACCACAATTTATTGATCCATTTGTGGGTCAATGGGCACTTGGACTTCTTCCATGACTTAGCAATTATGAATTGGGCTGCAATAAACATTCTGGTACAAATATTTTTGTTATAATGTGATTTTTGGTCTTCTGGATTCCTAGTAGAGGAATTGTGGGATTGAATGACAGGTCTATTTTTAGTTCTCTAAGTGATCTCCTAACATCTTTCAAAAGGAATGTATTAGTTTGCATTCCCATCAGCAATGTAGAAGTGTTCCCTTTTCTCCACATCCGTGCCAACATCTCTGGTTTTGGGGTTTTGTGATATGAGCTAATCTTGCTGGATTTAGATGATATCTCAAAGAAGTTTTGATTTGCATTTCTCTGATGATTAAGGATGATGAGCATTTTTTCATATGTCTATAGGTCATGCACCTGCTTCAGAGAAGTTTCTCTTCAAGTCCCTTGCCCACCCTGAGATGGGATCACTTGTTCTTCTCTTGCTAATATGTTTGAATTCTCTATGGATTCTGGTTATTAGACTTTTGTCAGAGACATAACCTGCAAATATCTTCTCCCATTCTGAGGGCTGTCTGCTTGCTTTTCTTACTGTGTTCTTGGTTGTGCAGAAGCTTTTTAGTTTGATCAGGTCCCAGTAGTATATTTTTGATGCTGCTTCAATTGCCTGGGGGGTTCTCCTCATAAAATATTTGCCCAGGCCAATTTCTTCAAGTGTTTTCCCTGCACTTTCATCTAGTGTTTTTATAGTTTCATGTCTTAAGTTTAAATCTTTAATCCAGTGAGAGTCTTAGTTAATGGTGAAACGTGTGGGTCTAGTTTCAGTCTTCTATAGGTCGCTAGCCAGTCCACCCAGCAGCATTTGTTAAATAGGGAATCTTTTCCCCACTGAATGTTTTTAATTAGCTTGTCAAAGATCAAATAGTGGTTCACCTCCTGGGTTCATCTCTTGGTTCTCTATTCTATTCCATACATCCACCTCTCTGTTTTTGTGCCAGTACCATGCTGTTTTGATCACTATCAACTTATAGTATAGTCTGAGGTCTCATAGCATGATTCCTCCTGCTTTGTTTTTATTTCTGAGTAATGTCTTGGGCATTAGACAAGGCAGCTTTTAAAAGAAGCTAAAAGATAGCATGCAGTAATGGGTCACCAGGGAGTGGCTAGAGGAGCAGAGACTCCGTCATGAGGCTGTGACACACATAAGAGGAAGGGAACCAAGGAAAGAGTGAAGGAAGGAGCACAGTGGAGAAGAAAGGGGAGGAGATCAGAGTTATCAGCTGTGGAGAAGTTGTCACTGTGGTGACAGTGGAAAGCAAAAGTAAAGCACACCATCACTGAAACGAACATTTTGTTAACTAAGGTTTGCTATGCCGTGCAAACAGGCTTTAGAGCAGTGGTTCTTAAAGTGGGATTTTCAGCAGCGCCTGGCAACTTGGTCAAGAAGCTAACTCACTCTTGGGTGCCACCCCAAACCAGAACTTCTGGGGATGGGCCCCAGCACAAGTTGAACAAATCCTCTAGGTGATTCTGATGCAGACTACAATTTGAATACCACAGATAGAGATTAAAGTATGTACTCAAAAGCATGGACAAAACGAAATTAGCCCCATGTCCTACTGAAAGTGAGGTCGTGAGAAAAACATTTTGAATCTTGACAACCCTGGAGGATAGGTAGGGAAGATATCCACCATCAACTCTGTTTTATACAATGTGTCCATAAAGTTCATGTGCAATTTAAGATAGCTACACAAACTTTACAGACACCCTGTATATAATAAAAAAGTGTCACAGTTCTGTAACTGCATTACCTAGGCTGTAGGTCACTACAGAGAAGAAGAGACAGGGGCTCACACCTCCTCACCCAGTGCCCAGACAGCTTCTCCTACCAGTCTCCTCTGATGAATCCAGTTCTTAAATCACAAGTAGTAGTCTCTCAGCTATGGCTCTTTTTACAGTTTGGAGTGTGATCAAACCCTACATACACAGAAATTATCAATCAAATCATTATTTTCTCAAATGAAAATTGAACCAATCCCCTTTGGTCAGACTCCATGATCAAAATAGTAACTAATATATAGAGCACAGGTTCATTAAAATCAATTCATTTATGACTTCATGTTCATAGCTGAGAATCAGATACAAAAAAAGTGAACATATCCTTAGAACACTGAATTAATGAGCAAAAATTCAGCACATCAAAAGTGGTATTGTGGCTCTGAAGCAAATTTTGAGAACGAAGAGAGGTACAGTTGAAGGTATTTAGTCAGCACTTTAAAGAGATGCATCTAAGCCCACTTTCTTTCTCTATTAGGAAGATCTTTTGGCTTTTTTCTTCTGAGAAAATCTCCTCCATCACCTACTCTAGGAGGTCTATATGATAGGCAAGAGCTGAATGTGACCGCTAGAGAAATAAACATTTTGGGATGCCAAACATTGTCTTGAAAACTGGCTGAGGTGAAGAAAAGTCTAATAACAGGAAAGCAACTTCCCAGTTGCTGCCAACCCCTTCCCATTCAACAGCTTTGTGGTGTGCCAAGTGTGCTGGCTACATTCACAGAACACAACAAACAAACTGCAAAGTGCACTTCTGTGCCTAGAATTTTTGTTGGGATTAAATATACCCCTAAGTCTCTCCTACTACCTTACTGACTTGCTGATTTACTTAAGGTAGACTAGTCATCTAGTTTTACATATATCAGCGTTCATGTACTTCAAGGTGTGGTTCTTGACCTTTGCTGCACATTTGAATCAACTGGGGAGCTTTTAGCAATCCAGGCTAATTAAATTAGAGTTTCTGATGGTGGGCTCTGGACATTAATATTTTATGCTGGAGGTGGTTGAAGAAGGAAAAAAAAGTCTTTTTCCCTTAGGTTCTATGGTTGGGGCCCTGCAAGATTAGACTAAAAACAGACTGACTAATAAGAGAAAAGCATACATGTTTTATTAGCACATGCACAGTGTAATCACACATACACAGAGAAGCACTCAGAGATGGGTAACTCAAAGGGGTGGTTAGGACTTGGGGTCTGTATTTCTGAGTTAGGAGAGAAAAAGGAGGTGGGGAAAGGCAATTTTGGAAAAGCAAATGAAGTTTTTGAAATATAAATATGCTGCTAGGAGAATAGGTGGGAGATTTGATAGTCTTGTGACAATGTCTGTTTGGGTGTGGTGCCAAGAAGAGATTAGAGTTGTCCATCGGGAGGGGACCTGTCACAACTGCGTTCTTTTGGGAGGCTCTGCTTTTAGGTAGTCAAGGAATTTTAGAACCGCAAATAATAATTGCGGTTATAATTCTTATGTTAAAATGTTGAGAGGGAATGGCTTGGAAAAAAAATGTCAAAAGTATTTTCTGTCTCCTCAACTTTTGGGGAACCGAAACTTCCATCCCTGTCTTAGGCCAGTGGTCAGTAGGAGCAGGGAAGGTCTCTTGTTCTTTGTGCCACAGGCGACAGCTCAAGGGAATCATCTAGGCAGAAGTCACAAGATCTTCATAGCTCAGGATGGCATGGGCAGAGGTCACAAAATCCTCTTAGCTGAAATGGAATTAATCTGTGAGGAGGTCACAAGACTGTCTTAGCTGAAGATGGGATGAATCCAGGGAGAGGCCACTGAGATTGTCTTGTCAAAAAGTGGGAGTATGGGACCACAACCTTTAAAAGCTCTGTGCGTCTGTTCAGAAGCAGGAATTTGGATTTTGAGACTATTGTTTGCTATTTTCCTACTTTGCCAACAACAAGATAAACTCATCTTTCCTTCTCCTCGCATTGCTTGTCCCTCTATTTCAGGGGATATGTACCAAAGTTTCAGTAACAAAAGTGGCATTTTAAGGTGGCATATCCCAGCCCCCTTCAATTCCAATGTATAGCCATAGCCACTCCGTTCAAAACAGTATTTACATTTCTTCATCTCTCACACTATTACCAAAAAAAGAAGAAAGAGAGAAATAAAAGTTAACATAGAAAGAAACAAAAACACCTACAGAATTCCTTCTGTAAGGTAAAACTCCTAGCACAGGAGGAGTGCTAATCAATTATAACTTAAGAAGAAAAGTAAGTGAACTTAATTGCAGGTAGAAAGGTTCACAATCTTTTTTTCCAGATTGCTATGAGGGTACAAACAATTAAGTTACAATGTTTGTGTTCGTTAGGTAAGGTTGCAGTTGTGTCCTTCACCCAGGAGGTGTGCCATAAACACTTACATTGTGCCCATTAGATAGGAGCACAACAACTCCTCGTCCCCCTTCTCCCCTCTTCTCCTAATTTGAATTTAATTGAGTTTTTCTCTTGTGTATTTGTTGGTCTACTGCACTTCTTTCCAACTGGGGTGCCCTGGCAAAGTGATATATGGTGAGAAGATCTTAGGCATGCTGCGTAAATTTTTGAAGATCATTAATTAAATTATTTTCAAAAGAAGTTCAAAACACAGTAAGTATATTTTTTAACCCTTTTTTTTTCAATCAATATAATTTAAGTGTGCAACAGAAATTTAACTACAGGTTCAAGTGTGCCATGAGAGTGAGATAAAATGGTTAAAAACCACTGGACTCTACTGGCTTCATGTTAGTATTAAGTACATTAGATAGTTGCTTTTCCATATTTATATACACACTCTTGATTGGACTCATTTGAAGGTTTTGTTCTTATCACCAGTAGGTGTTGTTCACTTCTAAAAATACTGGTTTTTCCATGTTAGTCAATGAGAAAAAAATACAATGACTGGTTTTATCCTTTCATTCCTCCACCTGCAGCATTGTGGAGGTCAGTATTTTGTTCTAAATCTACAGGAGCTTCTGCAGGATAATCCTGGGGCAGGGGAAAATGGGGTCATGCCCTGAGAAGCAAGAGATGTAAAGAAGAGTCTTCTGAGCTCTTTCTGCTCCAATACTGGGGAAAGGGATGGGAAAGGAATTGGAATGGGAATTGGCAATTCCCTCCTTCCTCTTGCAGAGATCTTAACAGGTGGCAGGACTTCTAGCAGGCTGGTGAGGGCTGCTATGGATGGGACACAGGCTGCTGCAGCCATGGAGATGCAACTAAAGACATGATGCTTGACCTGGGCCAGAGCATCAGGGTGCCATGGACTTGGACAGAGTCCAGCGAGGAGTGAGGAAGGCTCTTTCCCAGATGCCGAGATCCTCTGCCAGCCTAGACATAAAGGAAGGGGTCTCAGGTCCTTGACTACAATCAATGAAACAGGATGAACAAATTTTGGACTTTCAATTATTGATGGCCATTAAACTAGTTTCTACTTTTGGTTTCTAAAAAGAATAACGACAATACAAAATAGTCTTCATGACTGAGATGGACTTTTCTGGGTATTGAGTGAGACTGTGGCTTGAAAAAGATTAATTTTGATTTATGGTTTAAAAGAATGGAAAATTTTTCACTCAAAATTATTAAGTAAAATTCATACCCACCATACTGGTATTGAACAGTTGGAACTCTCATCATGAGCTAAGAAGGGTTACCCATCAGAACACATTTAAATTCCAGTTCCAGGATTAAATCACTGATGTAAAAAAAGAAATGGACTTTTAAAAAGTTAATGTTGCCTGCTTTAGGAAACATTGCCAGAATTTTCAGGATATGCAAAGATTTCTCACCAAAAGTCTAAGAACGCTGTACATTCTTGATAGACATAGTTTTCCTTTCACCATTGGTATTTCAGCTGTGGGGTTATGTGTGCGTGGACACCCAGTGGAAAGGTCTAAACACCAACCAGGAGTCCTGGACCCATTTCCCAGAGGAAGGCATAGCTAAGCAGACCATGTGTAAGCATCTTCCACCCATTTATATGGGAGAAAAAGTAATACCTTTTCATCACCCATCATAAGGGTCATGGTAGATATCCCTATAACAAAAGAGAGATCAACAAGAGAAAAGGAGAACAAATTTATTTAACCAAAGTTTTATATGGCAAAGGAGCTTTCATAAATGAAAACCCAAAAACCAGGGAAAACTGCGTATTTTTATACTTAGGTTTGATGAAGAAGGGACAGACATATAGAAGCATGATTGGGCAACAAGGGTGAGATCTACTGGTAACGAGCTGTGGGGAACTTAGCAAGGCCTCCTTGTTCAGATTCTTCTCTGTTTCCAGAGAATCCTATTATACCTGGTTCTCACATGGGAAGGTGAGTGAGGCCAAAGTGACCTTTTTGTTTCTGTGGTTTTCCCAAATGCAAAGGTTCCCTCATTTTGGGTATCATGTCCTGAGCCCTGACATATTCATCCAATAAACTTTTACTGAGTGTCTATTAAATGCCAAGTCTGGGGGAAAACTAGTAAAGAAGCTGGATTTAACATGGGCAGTTCCCTTTGCTCCATCTTAATTCCCGCTAACATGACAGATGAAAAGGGCTAAGAAAACTGGAGCTCAGCAACCGTCATAAAACTGTGAAGCTAAAGAGCAAAGGGAGGAGAGGTAGCTGACAATTTAGACCCGAGACAGCTGACATCTACACTGGCAGAGGGAGAAACCGGGGGCAATAGGATTTGCAACACAGAAACACTGAAAGATTCAGAATTGCCAGCTGAAGCTACCGCTAAAAGCAGTGGCAAAAAACAAAGTTGAAAACAGATAGTTTGGTTAAAATGTGTTTTAGAAGCAGCTGGGGGGAAAAGAATAGAGTTTCAGTTTCTGAAGAGAGTATTCTCAGCTGGAGGAAGGGAGCACAGCTAACGATAGGAGGGTTACTATGGTGAAAAAAGCAAAGAGGTGAAAATCTCTTGAATGCTGAATCCCCCTCCCAGCTGCTGTCCCCTACAGGCCTCCTAGACCACCTGGAGCCAGGTCTCTGCCCACCCACCCCCCTGTCGTGTTGGGGGCATGTCTGATTGGCCCAAGGGAGAAGAAGTAGGTGATACCAATGAAATGGGCCAGCTAGACCACCCACCATGAAGCCCATCAGACAGAAGCCCTGACCTTACTATGGAACTTCCCATCAGCAACTGGATATCCTCATTCTTAAACGTGACCGGACAGCCAAGGCTCACTGGATATGTGAGATTTATAGCAAACAAAGAGGGAAGGAAAAGCTTCTCAGAAGAAATAAGAACAGGGCAAGGAGAAGGAAATTTAAAATGAAAACCTGTCACTAAAATGCTCAGAAACATAAGTGATTGCACCAATGAAATACAGAGGGAAACATCAAGAGAACTAAGAAAAAAAGTTAAAAGTCAACAGAATGGAAGCTCTTAAAAATTAAAAATTGATAGTAGAGATGAAAAGCTGATTGGGAGAGATGGGAAGTAAGAAAAGTCTCTAAGAAATAGAACAAAATCAAGAGAAAAAGAATAGGAAAGAAAGAATAAAAACTGCAACAATCACAGCTAGAGCCCATCCCAATAATAAAAGGTGAACAGACAGAATGAAGACAAGGTCAAACAATTTCCCACAAGAAGAATAAACATTTTCAAATTACTTAGCGCTCATCTTGGATGAAGGTAAAACTCAAAGCAAGACACAGTATTGTGGCATCTCAGAGCCCTGGGTCCAAAGAGGAAACACCGATGAGTTCCAGAAAAGAAAAAGCAGAGGAAATGTACAAAGAGTAGGTCTCATACTGGCATCCGGTTTCTCAACAGAAACACTAGGAGCTAGATGGCAGTGGTGCCTGCTTTTAAAAACTATGGGGAAATATTTCAGCCCAGAATTCTATGCCCTGCAAAACAGTAATCAAGTGATGTGCCCCATATTACCATGTTTCTGGTAATTGTTTCTCAGGAAACAATTGAAGGATGTGGTCCTCCAAAATGATGGAATAGGCAAAAAAAATCCCCAAAAACAACAAAAAAGGAAGAAGTGGGTAGAAGAGAAGTGGGCTCCAGGGCAAAGGGACTCCCCAGAATGATTGCAAAGGGAGGGCCCTGGGAGGAAGCCTGACCAGGCTGTCATAGGATGACAGAAGGCCTGTCTTCAGGGAAGATGAAACCAAAAATGTGATATAGCTATTTGGGGAAGGTGATGGCAGGAGTAGAGTGAGAGGAGTTCAGAAAACTAAAGACTTATCTCCCAGGGAAAAAAAGTCAACAGAGAAAAATCTAAAAATCAAGAAACAGAAGTGTAGGCATATTATGTAGAACAGGGGTCCTCAAAGTTTTTAAACAGGGGGTCAGTTCACTGTCCCTCAGACCGTTGGAGGGCCGGACCGCGGGCCCCAGGACGAGTCGGCTGCTATGCAGGACAGGCAGTGGTGGCAAAAACACCTGGCGGGCCGGATAAATGTCCTACGTGGGCTGCATGTGGCCTGCGGGCTGTAGTTTGAGGATGCCTGATGTACAGAGAGAGATACAAAAGTAACTTCAAATGAGAAATGGTGAGGGGTTAAAAGTGGTAATCTGCTGAGATAGAAGGAGATGGCCGGGAGATGGGGGGAGACAGGAATGGGCCAAGAATAGAGGATGGGAGGCCTGGGAAAATTTTTTTCATAAGCACTGAATAAATATTTTTCTTTAAAAGTGTGTCCATGTAAAATTTTGATAAAACTTGAAATTAAAAACTTTACATGACACTATGAATGCCCACCAGTGAAACCTTGTTAATGAGCAGAGACGCAGATCAATTCCCACAGCCCAGTGTAGTTAGCCCAGTGTCCTCTTTGGACACAGAGGCTCGGCTGTAGAGTTATGGGTGAATACCCAGTGGAAAGGTCTAAACACCAACCAGGAGTCCCAGGCCTAGTTCCCAGAGGAAGTGATGCTATCCTGAGTTTGAAGGATGAGTAGGTGTTTGCTAGATTCAAAGTTGGGGAAGGCAATCTCAAACAAAGAAATGTCAAGTGTGAAATTACAAAAAAAGAGAAATAGAAAACATGTTCAGGCAGCTCCCCCATGTGCAGCTGACAAAGGGCATGCACGTGTGTAGAAAGAGCAGGGGATGAGGCTGTAAGGTGGCCAGACCATTAAGACCACTGAGCTAAGCAGTTTGCCCTGTATTCAGTGATGGGGTGGCTCTCAGTGGGAACAATGTGAGTAGAATAATAGTGCTGCAAAGGTGAAATGAAACGGGACGAGAGAGAGAGAGAGAGAGAGGAAAGCAATCAGGAGACTATGTCAGTAACTCCTGCAAGAAGCACAGTTAGCATGTGATTGTAAAGGAGAGATGGATTATGGTTATTAAGAGTGGGCCAGATGCAGTGCCTCACACCTATAATCCTGACACTCTAAGAGGTCACAGCAGGTGGATCAATTGAGCACAGGAGCTCGAGACTGGACTGAGCAAGAGTAGATATCCTGTCTCTACTAAAAAAAAAGAAAAGAAAAAAGAAAAGAAAATTTAGTAGAGCACTGTGGTGGACACCTGAAGTCCCAGCTACACGGGAGGCTGAGGCAGGAGGGTCACTTGAGCCCAAGAGTTTGAGGTTGCTGTGAGCCATGATGCCAGAGCACTCCACCCAGGGTGACAGAGTGAGACTCTGTCTTTTTTTTTTTTCAATTGAATAGTAACTGTGTACATTGATGCACTTCTGGGATACAGTGTGGGGTTTTCACAAACAATCCGAAACACTTCCATCAAACTGGTTAACATAGCCTTCACATAATTTTCTTAGTTATCGTGTTAAAACATTCATATGAGACTCTGTCTTGAAACAAAGAAAAGAAATAAAGAGAGAAAGAAGAAGGGAGGGAGGAAGGGAGGAGAGAAAGAGAGAGAAAGAGAAAGAGAGGGAGAGAAAGACTAAAACTGAGATGGAGGTGACTGTAATGACTCCTAGGTGACTTCTGACCCAGGTGACCAGAAGGCAGAATGGCCATTCATAAAGAGAAGGAATCTAGGAGAAGGGGCAGACTGGGCAAAGATAGGTGGATAGGTACACGTTCTCCCGAGGAAACACGCTGACTTTGAGTTGCCTGTAGGACATCTGAGTGCTAGTGCTCAGGAGGCAGTTAGGCATGTGGGTTTGTAGTTCAGTGGAGGGATGTGCTAAATCCATTACTCCACAGGTGGCAGCAGAAGGTATCCATATGAGAGAAGTCACCCAGAGAAAGTAGAAAGAGGAAGGAAAACAGACAGTCAAGGATGGATTCCTGGGGAACTGCTCTGGCCTAAATGTTTTCATTCCTTCCAAAATTAATGTTGAAATTTGATCCCCAAGGCAAAGTATTAAGAGGTGGGACCTTTAAGAGGTGATTAAGCCCTGAGGGCTCCTCCTTTGTAAGTGGTATTAAGGTTCTTATAAAAGAGGCTTCATGTAGCCCTTGGTTACCTTGCCCTTCTGCTCTATGAGGACACAGCGTTCGTCCCCTCAGAAGGATGCAATGAGAAAGTTCAATTTTGGAAAAAGACCACAGCTTTCACCAGACAATCAAACCTGCTACACCACCTTGATCTTGGACTTCTCAGCCACCAGAACTGTGAGAAAATAAGTTTCTGTTCTTTATCCAGTCTCAGGTATTTTGTTATAGCAGCACACAGCAGACGAAGACAGCAGTACTGACTCCAAATGAGAAGGTGAAGAAAAGGAGTCACAAAAAGATAACGCATGACTCGTGCACACTAAACTGTGAATCTCTCAAGAGATTGTGGTTTCATTGCCCTAAATATCTTTGTTCAATTCTTTAGATTCTATAGTTTCACTGAGCTCAGGTCACTTAGAAAAGGCAAATGAGATCGAACTTTTCCCCACTGTTGGCTGTAGAAGATACAGATGAAGAAAAGGTAAAAAATTTGTGAAAACAACCTACATGCCCACCAACCCAGGAATGGATTGACAAGCTGTGGTCTATGTATACCATGGAATACTATTCAGCCACTAAAAAAGATGGAGACTTTACATCATTTGTATTAACCTGGATAGAGGCGGAACACATTCTTCTTAGTAAAGTATCACAAGAATGGAGAAGCAAGAATTCAATGTACTTAATACTAATATGAAGGCAGTAGATGAACTAATACAGGGGATGGGTAGGGGAATGAGGGAGTGGGGAGAAGAGAGGAGGGAGGGGATGGGGGTTCACAGGGTATGGGGGCAGGACACCATTATAAGAGGGACTTTACCTAACAAATGCAATCAGTGTAACCTAATTCTTTGTACCCTCAATGAATCCCAAACAAACAAAAAAGTAAAAAATGACACCTGGATATATGGGCAACTGGACAAATTTTGTGCACAGGAAATCCAAAAGAAGACTGTGAAGTCACATTTTTGACAAAAACTGGCAGTGGTTAAGGGCAGGAGCACAGAGAACTTATCTTCATCTCCTTAGGCAGTGAACATCACAGCATAGATTCTTCTACAGAATGATGCAGCATGGTCTGCCAATCTTTGATTTTAACATTTAAAAGAAAAAACCTTGAAACTGTCTTTTCTTTCTTTTATTGCAAGTGCCCCACATGTCGCAAGTAAACTCTGTCCTCCCATATTTAGAAAAAGTCAAATTCCCTCCCAACAGGAAGGCAGTCAGGCAGTTAACCACAATGATGTGTGCAGGTGGGCTAATTGGGTTTGTTGCCTTTAAAACAAATTTTAAAGGTTTTTACTAAAAATATCAGGTTGAATAACCGACTTGGTGCAGGTAGACACTATTTGGCCCTTGATCTACCCATTGGGCACATCTTGGTTAGGGAGTAAGTTACGCTGACAGAAGTCTTAGAAAGTTCTGCTCCTACCTCTGATACCTCTTCGTCTCCCTTTGTAGCTATAGCTTCAGAAAGGTGCATGAGAGGAAAGAAAATAAGAGAACTGATAAAAAATAAAGATCATAAGACCACTTAGTACTGCTTGGCATTTATCAAAACAGAAACACTCAACAAACACACACTTGATATGATGGTTTGGCTTTACCCTGAAAGTTAGATGATGCATTACTTTTTGGGTGAGATACTCCGAAGAGGCAACTTCAAGTAAAAGAAGAACTCTGTATTTTAGATTTTATTTAACTGGCATATGGTATAATCAAGAAAATCATTCTTCCTTGCTCAGAAACCAGAGTTCTAAACTAGAGATTATAATAATACTGACCATGTTTGCAGGAAGGTTATTAAGATCAACTACAAATAATTACAAAATTACTTGGCAAACATTGTACTAGATGAGAATATGGAACTCTAGCAACATATCTTGCAGTGAAAATAAAGCTTGAAATTTATACAACTGTTCATCACTGTCGCACATAGAAAATGGAAGGCAAATAACATGGTAAACACTAAACATATCTCTAATGATGCCTTTATATTAACAGATTACCTTGTTCATGTAGTCATGCGAATCGGTGAAATTTCACTTGTGTGTACTGGGTCATATGACAAATGTAGACAGAATTTTTAAAAAGATATTTGATGGTTTTTATCAAATGAATTAATGTCAATTTTAGAATTTCAGATATACGGTATTCAGAATACTGTATCAGACTGAGTATCAACAGATAACAGAACCCAAGACAGAAGCCTCAAGGAACATTCATGAAAATGTAGACAGAGATGAGGAACTGACAGAAGATGCTGAAATCCCTAGAAACTGGCCACAGAAGAGTGTTTCCCACACTCAGCCTAAATGGGAAAGGGGCAGTAATACATTTTGGGAACCACTGAGACCTGAAGCTGTGGAAGAGCATAAGGAAGAAGGGGAGTTGAGGAAAACTCTGTTCGACCCAGCAAAGAGCAAAGACAATGCCCAAGGCACAAAGCTCTTCTGCCACTTATCTTATTTACACTTTATGCGATATTTGTATTTGATCATAAAAGCTCTGCTGATTCAGAACTCTAAGTCCCGTGCTGCTGCAACCTTCTCATGACAGTCAGAAGATCATAGTCTTCCATAGCTGATGCAGAATTTGGTATGTTTGAGAACTAAATAAAAATTCATGTTAACTGCTGTTGGAGAAGCAAATATTAAACATCAAGCAGTAAGTGTAGTCATTGCATTCAGAAACACAAAATATTTCTTAAAAAGACAAAATTTATGGGGAAAAAAGAGACAAAATTTAGTTTTTGAGTTGAGGCATTAGCTGTTAAGCTCCCAGTTGCCAATTCCCTGCTGGCTTCCCTTGGTAGAACCCCAAAAGACGTCAAGGGGCACTCTGGAGAGCACAGAGCAGGTCTGAGGGGTGGGAAATGGTGAGTAATCAGTGTAAGTGCAACCCCCAGAATTCTGACAACACACCACCAACCCAGCTCTAAGAATCAAATTAGTGTGATCCTTTTAACTTATTCACAAGTCACTCAAATATCCTACTCTACATTATTTTTATGGAAATCCTAATTGGAAGCAACCAGTACAAGGGCCTGGGTTTTATTAGGCATGTATTTGCAAGTGACAGAAAACCCAATTCCAGCTTAAACGCAAATTCAGTATTCAACCATGAGAAGTTTGGAGGTATAGGCAGTCTCTGCACTACAAACATCCTACTGATATATGAATCACACTTAAGAACAGAGGATATTACAAGTAATAGGTAAATGTGCCTTGTCCAACTTACATCAAATTTAACTTAAGAACAAACTTATATAACCCACACCGTTTATAACACGGGAACTGCCTGTATAGGTTGCTGGCATCAGCAGCAGCTCAGCCACATCCTACAGGGCTGAGGAACCTACAGCCTTAGGAAACACGTGGCCTTCCTAGTCCTCAAGTGTGGCCTTTACACTGAATCCAAATGATACAGAATCCTAATATTAAAAGGGGTGCAGCAGAGAATGATGAGCTTTTCTTGCCTCCTCTGGTGCTTAAAAAAAAATCTTAAAATCAGAAGGCCCCAAGTCCTCCCTCCTTGCATGAGCTTTTACTTTGTTCACGTCACCTGAGGACTGCAAGACAGCTGCAGTGGTTCCAGACAAACACGGGTTGAGGAAAGTGAAGTGAGAAAAGGGAAAAACAATCCCAGCTGCACAGTCCCTTTTTATCAGGAAAGCGAGTGTTTTCCAAAAACCTGAGCCAAATTTCACCTGTATTTCTTTGACTACACCTGCAACATGTTCTTAATTGCAAAAGAAGTTTTGTGAGCAAGTATTTATGAAAATCTTATAAAATCCAGCTTCTAGGAGCAAAGAGGAAACAGGGAGGTATTTAACAGGCAACTGAACGTGTCTGCCACAGTCAAATATCCTGGTATGTTTTATAGTTTGTTACATCGGATACTCAGATGCCCGTCGGTACTTGTTAAACATTAGTTTAGAAAAAGCAACGTTCAGGCACTGTTTTGCTTCTCTGAATGAGCCAAAGGGACAGTGAGTCTGTCATATGAAAGCCATTACCCTGTTAACTGCCAAAACTCCATTTTGTATAGTAGCTAAGAGAACTGATCAAATAAGAATAGCTAATATCTCAACTCAAACTAGATTGCCCTTTTTAGAAAAATTATTTTGTGTTCCTGAAGCCTAGTCATTACTAAAGCTTATATGTAGTACTGATGTTTAAGACTAATATGTATGCTTGTCAAGTTAACCCAATCATGCTGTTGACTTGTATTTGTATTTAGTTCTAGGACATACCTAATTCTGCACCAACTGTATAAGACTGTGATCTACTGATGGCCGTGCAAAGGCATTATTATAATTAGAAACATTCAGTAAGATGTTTCTAGACAAATCATTTTGATCATTTACAAAAGATAACATGCCATAGACCAAGCGATATCACACTCTAATTATCATCTTACAGCTGCAATCCTACTGCTTTTGTTAATGAATTGCTGCCAAGTAATAATAATTTAATGGAGGAGGGAAGCATTGAAACCACATTTCAGATTTTGCTGCTGTACTAATTCATCCCACTTGTACATACCCAGCACAGTGTGTGACCTTGACTTGCTTTTATTTCAGTGGATTTTGTTATTGGCTTTTTCTTTTATTCTTTGTTTTATTCTGCATTACATTGTATCTGCTATTCATATGAACCTTAGAGCAAAGCTCACCTTCCTCTCACATCACCTTTTTCTGTCACCCTCCCTTTCTGGCCACTTCTGCCCTTGAGCACTCTTGATAGAAGCATTTGTTACACAATCAGCCTACAATATAATCCTCACCCTGTGGGCTTAACTTGGCAGTGGTTCCTAGCCAGGAAGGAAAATCATATTTTGAAGTGCGGAGTTTAACATCTGAATAATTCAGGTACATCTAAAACACTCAGATCATGTTTCAAAGGCAGCCTGATGTACGATACCAAGTACTATTCAATTTTATACAACTATTTGATGATTTAGCTAATCAATATTGTCAAAATAGTGCAGATAACACAAAATGACCCTGTGATCATGATGAACCACAGGAAACTGTAACTCTTGCAATACTTTAGAAAATTAAGTTTGAAATGGGGTTGGGTGAAAATGAAGGTCAGTCTTCCATACATTACAGGCAAAAATGCTTCAGGCAGCTCCTGAGATCTTTCCTTAAAAACCGTGAGTAGGCCCTGCCACAATTTGCTGGGGTTTTTTTTGTTAACTCCTTTCCTCTATCCTGCTATGGAGAATATGTCTAGAGCTCTTGGAATCATCTGGGATGATAAGGATAAAAGCCACACTGTCAGGAATGATGGAGTCTGCAACGGAGTCTGTGTCCCTGGCCACCAGCTTTGGCCTGGGCTTCTACTCAGGAACCTCTACATGAGACAGAAACGAGCTTCTCTCTTGTTTAAGCCACTCCTGTTATGGGTCTTTGTTATTCCCATTCAAACTTAATGCTAACAGTTACAGCTCAAGTAATGACAATAATGACAGCTAAGATGTACTGACCTCTTTGTGAGATATTGGCTGCACACTGTATTTGCTTTATTATCTTTAATCCTTTAACAACTGTCTAAATCAAGCTTCTACCCTTATTTTACAAAAGAGAAAATTTGATGTTTAGGAAGTTAACTAACTTATTGAGGGGGTGTAAGCAGTAAATAGAGGAAATGGGATTCAGCCTAGTTATGTGACTGCAGAACCCATGATCAGAGCATTACCAAGGGAGGGAAATATCTTTATAACTTCGACTCATGGTTCCTCTATACAATCTATCAACCTCATTTCAATCAATATTTTTGTCTTGTTTTTCCAATCTTCCCTACTTCCATATACTATATCCGTATATTTCCGTATCCTATCTGTTAAACAAATACTTTAATAGGTAACAACACTATGTTACCCAAGGTTAAAGAAGGGAAGGATGACATTTATTCTGATGGAATGCATATATAATTAGCTTCTGTTTTGCAGGAAAAGGCATAATTTCATCTTCCCTACTGCTGTACAATGGGGGAAGAAAGGAAGTAAAAGATAGAGACAACATCTTGAAGAATGATTCAGTCAGGAGGGATGTGGCCAGAGGACAATTTGCAGCCAGTATTGTTCCAATGCAGTCCTCCACAATGGAATATTTAAAGTACTTTATATGTCAGTAGCAAGAGAAAGAAAGAGAAATAACCTTAAAAATGCAGGAAGAAGAGAGTGTTGCCAAAGTTAATGAGTACAAGTTTGGCGTCCTATCCAAGATACCTTTACTTCTGCTTTACAACGATAAATTCATTATGGTTTCCAGACTGAAATAAATTTCCTTCGGCCTCTTCCTGTATTTTTTGACAAACTTCTGAAAGATTTTTTGGTTTCCACAAATGGTACATCTTCCCTTCATCCATTATTTTTAGCAAATATTTATTGGGTGCCTATTAGGCTAAAAGCACTGTGTTAAGCTCAAAAATGGGTACAAAGATAAAGAACACATTGCCCCTGCCCTAGTCTAGTAAGGAAGACAAAGAAGCAGAGTACATGTAGGTGGGAGGCAGAGAGAGGGAAGCTGTGCAGAGATGAGGTGGGACCTGCAGAATCTGGGACACAATAGGCCTGTCCTCACTGGGTTTGGGCATCATCCAGTGGTATGAGGAGCAACTGAAGGACTTTTGGTAATGGAGTAATATTAGATTTTTTTAAATTTTGATGAGTCAAATTATTATTTTATTTTATTTACTTATTTTTTAAATAGAGTCTTACTCTGTTACCCAGGCGAGCATGCCATGGCATCACCATAGCTCACAGCAACCTCATACTGCTGGATTCAAGCGATCCTCCTGCCTCAGCCTCCTATAAAGCTGGGACTACATGTACCTACCATGATACGCAGCATTTTTTTTCTATTTTTAGTAGAGATAGGGTCTTGCTCTTGTTCAGGGTGGTCTTGAACTCCTCAGCTCATGGGATTCCTCCAGTCTCAAACTTCCAGAGTACTAGGATTACAGGCATAAGCCACTGTGTCCAGACATTAATTTTGTTTTATATATAGAGAGAGAGATAGATAGATAGATAGATTTATCTATCTATATATACATAGGTAGGTAGATTTGTCTATCTATATATACATAGGTAGATAGATATAGATTATATATAGATATAGATATTTATTTTGTTGTCTCCATATATAGATATATATTTATAGTTTATATATATATATATATTTTTTTTTTTTTATGTATCTGAATAATATCCAATGGCTGCCTTCTTTTATTTTTGGAGTTTTGGCTGGGGCTGGACTTGAACCTGCCACCCCCAGTATATGGGGCTGGCACCCTACTCCTTGAGCCACAGGCACTGCCTTTTTTTTTTTTTTTTTTTGAGACAGAGTCTCACTTTTTCTGCTCTCAGTAGAGTGCTATGGCATCATAGCTCACAGCAACCTCAAACTCTTGGGCTCAAGTGATTCTTTTGCCTCAGCCTCCCACGTAGCTGAGACTACAGGCACCTGCCACAACACCTGGCTATTATTTTCAGAGATGGGATCTCACTCTTGCTCAGGCTGGTCTTAAAGCCATGAGTTTAGGCAATCCATCCACCTCGGCTTCCCGGAGTGCCATTAGTTTTGTTCTAAAACTCAAATTCCACACAGCAGCATGAAAGATGAATTAAATGAGATCAGAATGGAAGCAACATTTTAGCTAAGGAGCTAAATTACACTAATCCAGGAGAAAGATGATGAAGGCTCAATCAAAGCAGTGGCAGTGGAATAAAATAAAAAAAGAAATAGAATACAGAGAAATCTAAGGGAAATCAACAAGCTTAGTGTTTTAAGACATGAAAGATGGGATTGGAGAGGAAAGAAACCATGAAGATTTTCAGATTTCTGGTTTCCTGGGTTGATGTCAATATTTTAGAGGTAGCTGGTATTAAACAAGAGACAGAGCACCTACAAAGCTTTGGCTGTGAAAAATACTTTTTCCTTTGGCTTCACCTCTTAGCAGCAATGGATAAGTCATATTGATCTTAAACCTCAATTTCCTCATATGTAAGATGAGAATAATATTTTACTAGAATTTTAAAACAATAAAAATAATAAGATAATATAAGAAAAGAGCTTACTATTGCCCCTGCAACAAAATTGGATTTATGTCAGTCATCATTCAGTGCAGGAAAAAGAAAAAGATCAAAGAAAAAAAAATGGTCAGTGCAGAAAACAGAAATTACACAGGTACATCAAGCAAAGAGGTATTGAATTCAGGGAACTAGGTGCCTACAAAATAATTGGAAAGACTAGACAGAACAAAGTCAGGGCCACTTGGCTTTTAGATAAACCACTGCAAGTATTATCTGAAGATCAGGAAGCTGAGGCCGCCACTCAAAAGTCAAGAGGATTTTCAGGAAACTGCTGTCAATGTCACAAGTACTCTGTGGCTCCAAATCTGGTAATGACAGTGAAATAAAAAGTTGAGTCATCACAAAGCTATGTCTTCCAGGGGCAATGTGTTAGCTATGACTTCTGATGCAGGGAGAATGGCTCTATTTCCTTTCATCTCTCTCTCTCTCTCTCTTTTTTTTTTTTTATTGAATGGTAACTATGTACATTAATGCACTTCTGGGGTACAGTGTGGGGTTTACACATGCAATCTGAAATACTTTCGTCAAACTGGTCAACACAGCCTTCATGTCATTTTCTCAGTTATTGTTTTAAAATGTTCACATTCTACTCTTAGAAAGATTCACTTGTACCCCTGTAAGAAAAACCTCAGAAGTGATCCCTCCAAACCCCCTCCCTCCACCCATTCCCCCCTCCCTTCTCCCTCCCCCTCCTTTCATCTCTCAAACACATGCAAGTGCATTTCTTTGATAGAATATCAGTTGCATCCAGAACTCTACTATCTGTAGTTAATTCCCAAGTTTCTGGCTCCTATAATATAGGGCAGGGAATAGGGTGAGAATGAATGATTACCAATAAGCAATACCCAGCTCAGGCCTTAATAAATAGTATTTTAGTTATAGAGCTCATCTGGGCAGGAGGAAAATAGGTTTGGGATTGGAGATGATTATTTTGGGAGCATTTTGACAACTAGGGGACATCCAGATAGCTACATATAGAAAAATAACTTAGGAGGTAGATCTTATAAATAAAGACATAGAAGTCAAGGTCTTTGTGGTAGCTGAAATCATGAAATGTGCGTGGCCCATCAGCCAGCCATTCCCAGGGAAAGCATCCAGATTGAGAAGACATAGGACTCCAGGGTCTGCCAATATAAAAAGGGTTGAAAAGAGTAAAAAAGCTCACAATGAAGATAGAGAGAATTTTAAGGAGGAGGGCACTGTCTGTGGAATGCTAACTAGAAGTCAGTCAAAGCAAAGAACTCAAAAGTTTTCACTGGGCTTTTCAGTTTGGATGTCATCGTTCACTTCGGCAGATTCAATGACAAAGGTGAAATCAGGTTTCAACGTCATGATATGAGGTTTTGGGTGTGGAGGAAAGGGATGAAATATGGAAATAAAACATGTTTAAAAATCAGCTCTAGCTCATGAAAAAAACCTACAAAAAGGATAATAAAGTTCTTTTGCCTTACAACTATTTTTGGTGGCTACATTTCTATGTTACATGTTCTAAAAATACTTCATGTCTGGGATAATGATCACCTAACATTACAATGGCTAATCTAGGTGGTGTGATTTGAAGTCATTGTTTTTCTTTTATCTTTTCACATTTTTCATAGCTTGAAACAAGCATAATCATTTAAGCAAAAGCAATTTTCATTATTCCTAAGACAAAAATACATTTCCTCCAAATCTAGTGTGGGCTGGAACTTGAGTTCATTTTATACGAATGAGTCCACATTGAACATGGAACTTTACCTTCTCAGGTGTCCCCTTAGCACTGGACCCATAGGAACCAAAACCCTCATTGTGAGGCCTCATAATTTCACTACAGTGTATCTTTCTTTTTCAGAGAGAGCTATCCCAACTCTTCATGTGTAACCCCACAACTTCTGTCATGGCCCAGCATACTGTTAAACTTCTAGTAGACATTCAATAAATACTTAGAAGAATTTAATTAAACCATGGCATAGAAATTTATAAGTACGAAACACATTCATCTAATAGTGAATATTATTAATTATTAAGTAGGATTTTTCAAAGTCTTTTCTAAACTTCTATAGAAATAGATATGTTACCTATCTAGGAAATTTAGGGTATGATATTATCTGAATTAGTGACTTTCAGCTGGTGTGCAGCACCACATGAGAGGATCTTAGGTGTGTTGCAAAAATTTTTAAAGATCATTAATTAAATTATTTTGAGAGAATTGCAAAGCACAGTAAGTATATTTCTTTTGTTTTAACTCTTTTTTTTTTTTTGGTCATCATAATTTAAGTGTGCTGTGGAAGCTTTATTACAGGTTTAAGTGTGCAATGAGATAAAAAAAAGGTTGAAAAACACTAGTCTGAAGACTCAAATATATAAGGATAAACAATAATTCTTTTTCAAGTCTAAGCCTTATGATTTTTTTTTTTTTGAGACAGAGCCTCAAGCTATCCCCCTGGGTAGAGCGCCCTGGCATTACAGCTCACAGCAACCTCCAACTCCTGGGCTCAAGCGAGTCTCCTGCCTCCGCCTCCCAAGTAGCTGGGACCACAGGCGCCCGCCACAACGCCTGGCCATTTTTTGGTTGCAGCCGTCATTGTTGCTTGGCGGGGCTGGGCTGGATTCGAACCTGCCACCTTAGGTGTACGTGGCTGGCGCCTTAGCCAGTTGAGCTACAGGCGCCGAGCCAGCCTTATGATTTTGTCATTATCCACATTGAATAAGAAAGTATATATTATCTCAAATATATTTCTTTAATAGATAACTGTGGAGGTTTCAGCTACCTCTAATGTTGATTCAAGACATTGCAGAATAAAACTGATCAGTTACTGAGACACCTGTAATGATCTTCTGCTGCACTGAGCTAAAATAAAGAACAAAATGGCTGGTTCGTGAACATATGATTGGAATGCCCTAGTTCTAGCCTGGTAATGGGAACCGTATGCTAAAAGTCAATATATCACTTTCACGTTACAAAATTTGATGGATTAGAGAAACATTCACTCTTTATAAATGGCAAATCTGTTACCCTTAGCATTTATAAAATGTAATTTCCTTCCAAATTTTTCTGTAGACTTTTGTCAATTTTCTTATTTCTACCTCATCCATTTCCTAATTTACTAAAGCAAGTAATACACCAGAAAGGAGTGGATATCACTAAATAACCTTGGCAGATGAAAGAAGAAAATCATTCCTAAGACAGTCCAAGACTTGCTTCGTGAGTTTAAACATCATTCTTAAAGGTCTTTGCTTTTTTCAAAACTTAAAACCATTTTAATATCAGGCTTCCAAAGGTTTTGTTTTTGTTTTTGTTTTTTTTACTACAGAACATGTGAATGGATAGAGACCTGCCCTTTTATTAGAACACAAATATGTTAATGTAATAAATATGGGATTGGGAATAATGAATTACCTGCTATCCAGTAGAGCTGATTAAAATGTTTTCTCAAATTGCTTTCCTGCGAAGCAGATTTCTTTAAAAAAAAATTAATAGGAGCCATGATTTGAGTTTTTGAAATTTACAGCATCTCCTTTTTCTAATGACTACAACTTCCTTGCGGATAAAGATGGTATTTGTGCCCTCTGGGATGTTTCTGTGTCTGATAATGTTTAATATAACATAATATTAGAATAAGTAGGGCTCTTAAATGTCATTTAAAAAATTATACAGCTTCATGAAAGGAAAGAGTCAGTGTCTCTCTTTGTTGCTTCAACAAACATCAGACTGTTTCTCAGTGTGAGTTAGGGTCAGCTGAAAAACAGCTATGATCCCCCGCAGGATTGGAGAGGTAGCCTTGTCTGGAACAGGGAGTTCTCCCAACACAGGGATAGAGCTACCATAAAGCTAATGAAGCTAACACTCCAAGGCCTCTCCTTGACCACCTGCTTCTGGCTCTGAGTGCTCCAAGCTATTGGATTGTACAGAGTCCTAAGAGAAGAGCGAGCCAGAGTCTCATCAAGAAGCATTCCGTTATACTTGTTTCTGTGAAGTTGCCTAAAGAGATCACTGAATCTTCAAGGCTTCCATAATTTGTTGTGATTTACTTTTCTCATTTTACCTAAGATCACTTTGGCAATTTTGCATTTTTTTCACATAGAAGAATCTCAAAATCATGTAAGCTTGAGGACTTACAAAACCTGGAGCTGCCCATCCAATGGCAAGAAGGATTTCTTCACAAAAGAAATTTATGGCACACCTCTTAGGGGTGGGAAACAATTATAAGAGGGACTTTATCTAACAAAGGAAATCAGTGTAATCTAATTCTTTGTACCCTCAATGAATCCCAAACAATAAACAAGGGAAAAAAAACAGAAATTTGTTTCCTAGAATCTTTTTAATTGAAATTTTCTTACTGAGTTTTATTAGCTTCACTGATGTAATTTATGTAAATGTAGGCAAACAATTTGCATAAATCATCATTTGGATATTGGGAGTTTAATGATGTTAACATCAAGCTCCAGAGCAAACGAGGGCCCTAATTTAAATCTAGCATCATGGACCCTTATAAAAACAGGTGGATCATTGCAACAAAAATGACCAAGCAGATATGAATTCCAATCTCATTACTAGGCAGGTTACTCCTCCAGGTTCTGTGAGATTTTGAAACATCATGTAGAAGTCAGGTCAACAGGCAGGCTCTACCCCAAAATTTCTCATCAAAAGCTGCGTTCAACATCACTGGGAAAATTCAGCAGCCAGCACACACAATGATGAATAATTTGGCACAGAGATTCAAACAGTATAAGAAAAAAGAAAATCAAAGAATTGCCAGCTCCTCCCCGCCCCCCAGATACTGTGTCTCCCTACTGACTGTGTTCTGCTGAGCTGATGCATCACATCTTTAACATGGGCCCAGTTTTAATCCACTGAAACTTGTCAGAAACCTTGGGAAAGGCAGACTAAGAGCATATATAGGCTCAGCAACCTCATTAGCAAAGACATTTCTCTCACTTTGAATTTTGTGACTTATTAAACGATGCCCTGCACTGTAGAAAATTTGCCAACTTTAGTAACTAAGGTATAATAATCATAAAGTATAGTTAAGATGGATTATGTTGTTTTAAAAATTATTTGAAAGTAACTACTATCATGTATTTGAAATTGATTTTAAGTACTTAAGATAAATCTTTTAATGAAATTCTTTACAGAACTTAACAAGCGAGAAGACAATCCTTTCTTAAAAAATCCTTTCACACATGACAACGTAGGTGAACCTGGAGTACTTCATGCTAAGTGACATTAGTCAGCCACAGAAGGACAAATACTACTGCAGGGCCCCTACATGAGGAATCAAAAATAGTCAAACTCATAGAAGCAAAGAATAAAATGGTGGTTGCCAAGGGCTGAGGGGAGGCAGAAAGGAAGAGTTGCTAATCACCAGGTATTAAATTTTAGTTATACAAAATGATTAAACTGTAGAGGTCCGCTGTTTCACAGCATGCCCTTGGCTAACAGTAATGTACCCTACACTTAAAAATCTATTAGTAAGGTAGATTTTATCTTCAATGTTTTTACCACAATAAATAAAATATAATAAAATAGAAGAAGAAAAGCAGAGGAGGAGCAGAAGGAGAAAGTGTGGAAAAGATGGAAATGTGACATCTCTCTCAAGAAAAAGAGTACAGTTAATTGTTCAGCCTGATGGGTGGAGGCATCAGTGGTTGGTGGAGGAAAAGTGGGGAGTGGGGGGTGGTGAAGAGAAGATAAAGATCAAGTTTAAATCTTGTGAGAGATCAATTTCTTTCTCAGGAGAAATTGGCTACTGGTTAATACTTTAGAGCAGCAGTACTCCAAAAATGGGCCATGGATCTCTGAGGGTCCATGAGACACTTTCAGTTATTAAAAAACTCAAAACTATGTTCATGATACCAAGATATTATTTGCCTTTTTCACTGTGTTGACCTTTCCACTAATGGTGCAAAAGCAATGATTTGTAGAACTGCTGGTTGTTCAGCATGTATCATCAAAGCAGAGGTCCCCAACTGCACTAGTAATCAGTATACTAGGACAATGAACTCTACACTTCACTGCCACTCACCAGCAGGGGAAAAAAGGCCAGAGAATCATTTCACTTTAGGATGTCCTTCATGAAATAATATAAATTATTGATTTTTTTTTAAAATAAGCTTTTGGATCTATATCTTTTTAATATTCTAATTGACAAAATGTGAAGTATGCAAAAAGCACTTCTCCTGTGTACTCAAGTGTGATGGTTGTCTCAAGGAAAAGCACTTGTAAGACTGCTTGAGTTGTGAGCTGAACTACTTTTTTCAGAGAATAACATTTTTATTTGAATCAATGAAGAACTCTCTTTATTTAGACTTGGGTATTTGGCAGACATTTTCTTTACAATGAACCAAGTGAGACTGACTATCACTTCAAGGAAAACAACTGACAGTATTTGTTGCCAATGATAAAATTCAAGCTATAGAGTAAAAATTAGAATTTTAGAAATATTGTATCTGCCACTATAAGCTTGACAGTTGTTCAGTACTTAAAAGCTTTTCAGATGATATTAGTAGTAATATTAGCAATATAATATTTAATATTATATAATGAAATATGCCAACTTTTGAGAGATCTATGCAACTCAACAAATCAATAATCCAAGTGACCAACATATGAAGTTACAAAATCACACATGGGTAAAATATCCACTGAAAATACAAGATAGACTAAGTTTTAATGTAATGGAATTTGAAAAGTTAATTGATATGGTTTCAGATTCCATAATGCAACTAACCTTTTTTAAAAAAACACTATTTAATGTAGTGTCTAAGAATTTCCACAATTTTTTTGAAAAGGCTGTTGAAATACTCCTTTTTTCCAACAGCTTATCTGTGTGAGGCTGGTATTTCTTAATACATGTCAATCAAAACAACATGTCACAGCAGATTGGTAATGGCTTTAAAATATGCCCATATATTCTTTGACAATCTTTCCCTCAAAAGATGGAACCCAATTTCCTTACTTTGAGTACAGGCCAAACTTAATGACTCATTTCTAATAAATAGAATGTAGCATAAGTCTTATCATGTATGACTTTAAGAAAATTTGCTTACCCGTACGCACATCAGTAGTCTTCAATTTATAGTTTCTATCCATTTTTCCCAATGAAATTTCAAGAGATGGCTTTTTGTCAGGGATAAGACTCTTTCCTTTCACTGTCTTATTTTTCCCTCAGTCAACATCAGAGATGAATGACCAATGCCAAAAGAATGGCTGGATAATATTTTGAGATACTAATATAAATTTTTTCCCTTCTATTTTACCCCCTTGCTTTTCCTAGCAGGTGTAGGTTGCTGGCCTCAAGAAAGAGAAATGATTAGGAGTATTGCAGTGATAGCCTTCTGTGTGGTAAATGAAGAAGATTCACAACCACCTAAAGAGGTAGAGTGGGAAAGGGAGAATCATTAACCAATACTATGCCTCTGTCCAAAGTAATTTTTCTCACAGGCTGGAGAGAGGACTCTGTGGATCCTGAGCATAGTCAAGACCATAAACAACTAGCAGCTATGTCCCAGGTATGGGAAAGAATAGCATAAGAATCAGATCTGAAGAAGAGGAGCAGCAGAAATGAAGCACACATGGTGAGCATCCTCTCAGGATGAATTATGAAGACAGAATGGGTGTTCACAGCTCTGTGTAAAATACAGGAACCATATATAACCTCCAAGAAGTGGAGGTGGTGAGGGGAAATCCCTAGAATGACAAAAGGGTGCTTAGAATCAGAAATTAAGTAAAATTGTACAAAATAAGAAAAGTAGTTTCTGCTTATCCCAGTTTGCAGTCTGAGATTGTTGTTCATTACGTAGGCATCAATGGCAGGCTAAGACATCCATTCATTTCCTTATCCATTCAGTGAATAATTACCAAACATCTACTACATAGAGGCACTAGAGATAGACACATGCTTTCTGCTCCCATGAAGTTTATAGTTGAGATAGATAAGACAGATTAAACAAATGAACGTTCAAAGATCTAATTGTGTTAAGTACTATTCTACACTACACCTAAATCTTCTTAATAAAATGCCACAAATATGCTTTAAAATGCTCACACACACACACACACACATACACAACAGAAGAAGGATACAACTAGAGACATAACCAACTTCTGAAGCTAGAGACTGTCCTGGGAATAGTCCCTGATACCAGTCATCTCCTATGGCTGCCGGTTTTGCCCTGTGCCAGAGGCATAGCAGGCTTAGGTCTGGTGAAAGTAAAGAATCAAAACTGACACTCTTTTCATAAAACTACACTGCCAGTGAAAAGATAAATGGGTAAAATTCTATCTGTGGCAAAAGAGAGACTGCTAGGAAATTGGTCTGTCTCCATTACATCTCTGGATGGGGAAAAGAAGAATCCCCCACAGAAACCCCCAATCATAAACTGCCTTTGAAGGTTGGTGTAAAAACCTATATAATCTGTATGGCTCAGGAAATAATAATCCGAAAGGTTAGTTTAGAGTTATCTGGAAGAAATAAAATTAAATTTTCTCTAGAGGAAAGAACTCTCAACCGAATCCTTTCGGTTTATCTGAGAAGAAATAACCCTCTATGAGTAAAATTCAACATAAATGAGAAACTGTAATATTAGACCCCAAGTAATTCAGACACTGGAATTGTTTTACACATTATAAAAAGATTGCAGATTAATACATGTATGATGCAGCCATTCCGTTTCTCAGTAGACACTCAAAAGAATTGAAAGCAGGAATGTGAACAGATATTTGTACACACATGTCAACAGAAGCATTATTCATAAGACAACCAAATGTCTACTGAGAAGTGAATAGATATGCAAAATACATTAAACACCTACAATGGAATATTATTCAGCCTTAAAAAGGAAGGAAATTTTGGCACATGCTATAAAATGGAAACTTGAGGATATTGTGCTAAGTGAAATTAGCCAGACACAAAAGACAAATTGTATGAGTCCATTTATATGAGATAGTTCTAGTAGTCAAAATCATAGTGACAAAAAGGGGAATCACGGTGGCCAGAAGATGGGGATGGGGGGAGTATTTACTGTTTAATGAATATCGATTAATATTTTAGTTTCACAAGATGAAAAACATCATAAAGATAGATGACAATGGTAGTAAAACAATGTAAATTCTTTTTATTTTAAAAATTCTTTTTATTTTTAATTGATAATTATACATATTTATGGGGTACAATATGATGTTCAACACATGTAACACTGTTGAATGATAGTGATCAAATCAGAGTAATTAGCACATCCATACCTCAAACATCACCTTTCCTTATTGTGTGAACACTCAATATCCTCTCTTCTAGATCTTTCAAGATACACAATACCTTATTGTTAACTATAGTCACCCTACTCTGCAATGAAACACTTATTCTTTCTTTATAATTATAACTTAGCACACACAACAACATGAATGAACTTGGAGGACATTATGCTAAGTGAAATAAGCCAGACACAGAAAGACAAATACCACATGTCTTCACTCTTATATGGAATCTGAATGTATTTAAGGCCACTGAACTGTACACTTAAACATGGCTTAGATGGTAAATTTTATGTCATGGGTATTTTTCCACAATAAAAACAATTTTTTTAAAATGTCTGTAGATTGAAAACGAAAATAGAAAACATACCTAAGGAAATGAGATCATCAAAACTACCATGTAGATTTAAACAAGAAAAAATAGAATTTCTGTAAAAGAAAAAAAAAACCTAAAAATAAAAATTTAATGGGTAAATCAAACATGACATTATATAAAACTCAAGAGAGAATATAAACTGAAGGACAAATCTGAAGAAATTATCCTCTGTATCAAAAAGACTCAATAAAACAACAATTTGGAAACTATGAAAGGATGGTTAAGAAATAGGAACAATAAGGAGAAAATTTTTAATGGAAGGAAAGAAGAGAAAGAAGAGAAAGAAAGGGGAAAACGTTACATTCAAAGAGAGAATTACTGAGAATTTTACAGAAATGAAGAAAGACATGATTTCTTAGATTTGTGAATGTAAATCTCAAATAGGATTTTTTAAAAATCTACACCTAAAAACACCATAATGAAACTATAAAACATCAAAGAGCAACAGAAGACACTGAAAACATCCAGAGATAAAAATTATAAGTATCTAGATGGCACTTAGACTCACAGCAGTATTTTCAATAGCCTCAGTGAAACAAACAGCAGAACAAAATCTGCAAAATGTTGACAAAATAAATGTGAGCCTAGAATTATATATCTGGATATACACGCACATGTATAGACACATAAATACACACTTATGAATGAGGGGAATTTAAACATATGCAGAAAATTGAAAATTAAAAGTTTACTGCTAATTGATCCTCACAAAAGGAATTTCTAAATGTTGTACTTCATGGCAGTAGTTTCCTAGGGCTGCCATAACAAAGTCCCACCAACTCGGTGGCTTAAAACCACAGAAACCTATTGCTTCTAGAAGTCTGAAATCAAGATGTTGGCAAAACCACATACTCTTTTATGACTCTAGGGGAAGATCTGTTCCATGACTTTCTGTTAGTGTCTGGTGCTGCCAGCAATCTTGCCATCCCTTGCATGGTAGATCTGTCAGATCATTCCATTCTCTGCCTTTACCATATGGCATTCTCCCTGTGTGTCTTTCTCTATTTCTGTTCTTATAGGACAACAGTGGTATTGCATTAACAGTTCTCCCTGCTCCAGTATGACCTCATTGTAATTACTGCATCTGCAAGAACCCTGTTTTTAAATAAGGTCACACTAAGGTACTGGGGTTGGAACTTCAACATATCTTTTTGGCAGATGCAATCCAACCTGTACCATTAATAAATAAATAGATGGTTCTGAAATGAAAAACTGAAATGGAATAAAAATTATGAGCAAAGAAATACATCAACAATCATGTTAGATTTAAGTGTACCAAACTTAAAGGGCAAAGATTATCAATTAGACAAGAGATGTTATAAGACAAATACCTAAAATATAAGGGCATAGAAACCTTCAAAGTAAACAAATGAAAAGAATTGTCTTAAGCTGTGCACAGTATAGATAAGAAAACAGACTTTAAGGCAAAATTATTATTAGAGATAACAAGAGTCACTATACCATGATAAAAAGTTAAAATTCACCAGGATGATAGCAATTCTAAGTTTATATGTATAACAGCATCATCACAAATATACAAGAGCTACAATTACCAGATTTACCATGGGAAACTGAGCATATATTCAATTATAGTAGAGGATTTTAAGACGTTTCTCTCAAAAACTAATCAACACAGGAAATTAGCACAAATATAGATTTGAAAACACAATTAACAAATTTGCTTGATCTCATGTACATCCTGCCAATGAGAACACACATTTTTCTTAAGTACCTATGAAATATTTTGAGAAATTGGCCAATCGTCAGGCCACAAAGCAAACTCTCAGCATACTCATAGAATCGGTATCTAAAAGGTCATTTCTCTCACCGTACTGAATTAATTTGGAAAATTATAATAAAAGTATCTTTTAGAAACTATTAATTTCTAAAATTTAAAAATATTCTTCTCAACAAACGAAAGTATCATATTGAATATTTTAATAGTTGGAACTAGACAATAATAAGAATTTAAAAGAGGATGATGTGGTAGACCCTCTCTTCTGCTTCGGGAAGATGGCACAGATGTACCTTTCCTGTTTCTCCTGTTAAACACAGCTAAAATTCTTGGACATTATGTATAAAACAACAGACACATAAGAAGATACTAGGAGGTAGAGAGAAAAAGGCAGACTAGCTAGGATATCTCAGAACTCAAGGAACAATATGGATTCTTTTCCATTCTTTTGCTTCATAAATCTCAAACTGGGAGCTAGAGATGCCAGCCACTTGGAAACACTAAGACACACAGAAACAACAAACAAGAAAAATCTATTTTTTCTAGCCATGGGACCAGGAAAAGGGGCAGCCTAGCAAGACAGAAGCATTGTAGACAATAACCATTCTACTCCAGTCAAATGCCACAAGAACAACTTTTCTGTGTGACCTTTGCAATGCCTTAAGAACTCGTAGTTATTTCAAAATAAAGTACTAACATGAAGCCAGTAGACAATCTAATACATGCTCACATAGGAGAAAAACTGATTTCCCTTCAAGTTGGGGGGAGGTGTACTTTTGGAGGTGAAGAGGGTTGAGGTGTTCTCACTGAGTGGGCATGGGGTGGAGGTATTTGGCACACCTTTTGTGTGGGGGACATAACCACAAGAGAAATTCTACCTAACAAAATCAAATATTTTGGCCTGGTTGTTTGTACCCTTCCATTAACCAGCAATAAATTTACTTTTCAATTTAAAAAATGGGGATGTGATAATGAGTAGCTAAGTGACTACATGGCTGAAAAGTCAGAGAAAGGAAAAGTGCTAGGAGAGGAGCAGAAATGTTAGGAAGGAACGTGGTTATATAGGGATTCGTATATGGAGTTAAAAACTATTTGAGCAGTTGAATGACATTTTGATTTAAGTTATCAAAACCTTCTTTTAATCACAAAAACTTTTAAATGGAAAAAAGACTGTTGTCCAGCCAAAGTACAAGCAGAGGGATTAAGGGGTCTCATGAGGCGGGGAGAGATGATGTTGGCTTGACATATGAGGTAACCATGGAGAAATTTTGAATATATTTTAAAGATGTTAAAGACAGGTTTTAAAAAATGTATTAGATATAAGAAATAAGAAAAATAGAGGGTAACTGCTTAATTTTGGTTTAAGACCCAGGTGATCTTAACTGGGACCATGAACACAAGACACAATACAAGCACAGGGCTTAGGGGATGGGTAACAGAGATCCAGAGGTTAGATTCGAGGTTGGATATATGAATGAAGATGCCAAGTAAGCCTTTATGGGGCCAAGTCAAGTTTGATATATGGATTAGAAAACAGCATAAAAACAGTATAGTACAAACTACCTTTAAAAAGTTATCTCTTGATAGAAAAGAAAAGAGGAATTAAGACTGAGTCAGGATGAATTCCAAGCTTAGAGGCCAAGATGAACAAGAAAGAGGTAAAAGAGATTGAGAAGGAGTGGCCGGTGAAGTGGAAGAAAACTAGGAGACTACAGTGTCATGGACACCAGGGTGAGCTCCTCTAGAAGGAGGAAGTGATCAACGGGTCATTAGATAAGGAGAGAGAAGTGACATTGGACTTGGCAGCAGAGAATCCCTCGTTGCCCTTGGTGAAGAAAGTCTCCATGGAGTGGTGTGAAGAAAGTCCATCTGGAGTGGACTGGGTCAAAAATATAAGGTAAGAAAATGAAACTGTGGCTATAGAAAACTCTTTATAGAAGTTTAACTATAAAGGAAAGTAGAGAGATGGGGAGGGCAAGATAGGGTAATGAGTGAAGGATTTTTTAAACATAGTATACATGAAAGCAGAGTATTAAACTGGAGGAAATGACAACATATAGGTGGATACTGGTGACAACAAGTCAGAGGGAAGTGGTGCCATGACACTGTCCTCAATATGCTAAGAGAGAATCAGACCCAGCACATAATAAGAAGGGTTGGACTTCTGCAGAAACAATTTCTACCATAGTAATAGGAGGGAAGTTTTGAGTGGAGATAAGAAAGTGTGAAGTAGTATCTTGGAAGTGAGAACTTGAACATGCCAGGGAAGATAAGAGGCTTGGTAGGCTGTGTGCTATGCCCGTGGCTGTGACCATGGACCGAATGTGAAATAAGTCAGCCTGGCCTCGTGTTTCTCTCCAGTAATACTGAGCTGCTAGAATGCAGGCATGTCAGTGGGTATTTGGGTTTAACTAGGATTAGACTGATGAGTTGACTGCCAGATGTGTACAATGACAGGGCAGAGGAACAGAGGACTAAGAAATATTTGAAAGGATGCAGTAACAGTGTTGCATGGTCTTCAAACTCTATTGCTTGCATAGCCCCTAAATATAGTTTCGAAAAACTATGTATCCTCCACACATTTGAAGATAACATCTAAATTTCTCATTGTAGGTTTAAATGTGATATATTTTTGACATACAGTACACTTTTACATCTCACTTTTTAAAAAAATGTAGCCAATGAATTTAAATACCACATAATTTTGGTACCCACCATCATCCATTTAAAAATACATCTAAAAGTGCTTCTTAAATGGAAATCTTACATCTTTTTCTTTCTATTTGAACTTGTACTTTCAGACTACTCCCTTCACACCCACCCCCACAACTGAGCTCTACAATATATTTTTATACTCAAGATTTTTATTTATCACTCTCACACATTTCTCTGCAACAAAAATATGTATATAAACTAAAGTTTAATGTAATTTTTATATTTTCCATGAGCATAAGGTTCTAAGTGTTGAAAATTTTCTTCTAGACTGAGTTACTATTACAATTATGATTAATATACAAGTGACTAAAATATATTCAAACTTTATAACAAAACATAAACGTCTAATATTAAAAATTTTGATAGATAACTATGTTTTGTTTTATTAAACACAGAAAAGAATATTTTATTGAATGTTCTTCTCTTAATACAAACTAAGACAAGATTAAGCAATTAATTATTTCATCCATTAGAAAATGTTGCTTATTTCTAAATTAAGTTATGGAGAATATAACGACATTATTATTTTTGTTGTTACGTGTGTGTTGAAGAAACTTTTTTATACTTACGTAGGTAGAAATAGAAGGACATTTTATGGTAATGTCACTAAACCATTTGAATTCCATTTGAGTTAACAAAGAAATTCATATAAGGATCTATCACAAGGAATATGATAGCTGACAACTCAGTTCATTGACAGTGAAGAATTAGAGATCTCCCAATTTTCATATGGATTTGTTTTCCAGTTATTGGAATCATTTATTTTCTCAAGGAATATATACCAAAAAAGCTTTACCAAGACTTATCTTGTGTGTGTGTGTGTGTGTGTGTGTGAGAGAGAGAGAGAGAGAGAGGGAGAGTCTTAAGCTATCACCCTGGGGAGAGCGCTGTGGTGTCACAACCTCAAATTCTTGGGCTTAAGTGATTCTCTTGCCTCAGCCTCCCTAGTAGCTAAAACTATAGGCGTCTGCCACAACGCCTGGCTATTTTTGTGTTGCAGTTGTTATTGTTGTTTAGCTGGCCTGGGCTGGATTCGAACCCACCAGCTTCGGTGTATGTGGCTGGCACACTGCTGACTGAGCTACGGGCGCTGCCACCAAGACTTATCTTAATATAAATTATAACTTGCTATTATTTTACTTATAGGCAATTTTTTAAGCTAATATACTCAGAAATTTGGAAAAGCAGGCAGGACATGATGGCTGTAATACTAGCACATGGGGTGCCTGAGGTAGGTGGATTGTTTGAGTTCAGGAGTTCAAGACCAGCCTGAGCAAGCTCAAAACCCTGTCTCTACTAAAAATATAAAAACTAGCCAGGTATTGTGGCAGACACTTGTAGTCCCAGCTACTCCAGAGGCTGAGGCAAGAGGATTGCTCGAGCCCAAGAGTCTGAGGAGGTTGCTGGGAGCTGTGATGCCATGGCACACTACCCAGGGTGATAGTAAGACTCGATCTCAAAAGAAAAGAAAAGAAATTTGGAAAAGCAAATATTATTAATTTCATTATACCTTTGTCAATACAGTGTTTTGTTTTAATGAAACTTATTTTGGAATAATTATAGATTCACATGGAGGTATAAGAAACAATACAAAGAGATCTCTATCTGGTATCCTCATCATCATCTGTTCTTATACATTTTTGTCAGTACTTCAAGGCTGCAGATTTAGCTCATTCAATACAAAGAAAAAGCCTTTCATGTAATCTAACTGGCAAAGCTAATAGCAATGTCAGATCAAGCAGCAATATCAGACTTCATGACTTTTAGAAAGAGGCTGACTTCATTTTAAAATTGTATCTTCATTTTTAATATATTTGAGGAATAATTACTGAATATATTTTATAAGCTAGATTATTTGCTTCTGTAGTCAAGAATAAAGGATATAGAATTAATGTAATTTTTTTATTTTAAATTAATATGAGGGTACAGATTTTTAGGTTGCATTGTTTTCATTTCTAAGGTAAAAGTCAAGTTGTAGTTGAGCCCTTCACTAAGGGGGTGTGCTGAACATCCTCACCTTGTGCATATTAGGTGAGATCCCACCAATCACCCTCTACCCTTTTCTTCCTTTTCTCCCCTCCCCCTTGCTAGACTATATTTGTGTTTTATCATTCTTGCAGGCATGTAGTTGATTATACATTGGTTTTATATTAGTGTTGAGTATACTGGAGATTTTTTTCCATTCTTATGATACTTTACTAAGAAGAATTTGTATAGTTATTTTTTATGTTCTCTAATTAGTTGTAATTAAAACAAGATAATAATAATGAATTGTTTCTTGTTTCTCAATAGTTATTTTATAATAATGTAACATAATGGTTAACTACAATGATATAACATCTTACTTTGTTGGTTTAGGTTTTTTCTTTTGACACAGTCTCACTCTGCTGCCCTTGGTAGAGTACCATGTCATCGTAGCTCACAGCAACCTCAAACTCTTGAGTTCAAGCAATCCTCTTGCCTCAGCCTCCTGTAAAATGATGATATCCTTCTGGAATGAAGAGAGATTATAAAGACATACATAGCCTTCCTTTGGTATGTGTACCTGGATCAAGCTTTGTTTTTCATATTTTTAGAGGGAATAAAGAAGAAATAATAGAAAATAAGGAGTTTCCATCAATTTCATTAGCTATGGTGATTTTCAACAATAAATTTAGACTTTCCCTCTGAATTGATTGAAGGAAAAAGGCATGTATTGTTAAAAACTCACCAGTCCAGCAGCCAACATAGAGTATTATTTATTGTTAATAGTAGGTTGAAATTATCAAACATTTTATAAGTTGAAATCAAATAGTAGCAGTAATTGGAATATATATCTTATGATGCATTACAAGAGGATTTTTAGCTATCCTATTGAATGATGCACATGAACTTAAATCATAATTTTTTTACCTTATATATCTTGAAAATTGCTAGTTTCAAACAGTATTCCACTGATAATTATAAGAATCAGTATCATGAAAATGTTCTGCTTGAGAAATTCAAAGATTCTTTTCATTTCAGTCAACAAAAGTCCTAGGGAGGGGCACACACAGTAACTTTATAGTGGAGAACTCTGCCCAACCCTACCCCAGCTGGGTGACCTCGGTTTGCACAAGAGTGATAAGTCATGTTCACAACATGTCCCTGGATGTGATGTGAAGAGAATGGCGTTTCACCTCTGGCATTGTCCTTCTAAAAACTATAATCCCAGTCTAATCATGAGCAAAACATTGGGCAAACACTAACTGAGGTACATTCTACAATTTTGCCAGTAGCCCTCAAAATTGTGGAGGTTATCAAAAACAAGAAAGTCGGAGAAACTGTCACAGCCAATAGTAGACTAAAGAGAAAGGATGGCTCAATAAAATGTAAGGTTTGGGATAGGATCATGTATAGAAAAAAAAGATATGAGGTAGAATAAGAAACTCTAAGGAAGGTATTGCCTCTAGTTAATCATAAGTTAATATTGGAACATTAATTGGTTCATTAATTGTGACATATACACTGTAAGATTTTAAGATATTACTGATAAGAGAACCTGGGTGTGTAGTATTAGGGAATTCTGTACAATCTTTGTGATGTTTCTGTAAATCTATAATTGTTCTAAATTTTTTAAATTTAGTTTTTATGTTATAGATTTCATATAAAAGCTATAAATTAATTTCATAATAGGGCTGTGTACATTGGATACTTTTTCTTCCATTCCCTTGATACTTTGCTAAGAAGAACACTTTCCAGCTCCATCCATATGAACATGAAGGACATAAAGTCTCCATCTTTCTTTATGGCTGCATAGTATTCCATGGTGTACATATACCACAGTTTGTTGATCCATTCGTGGATCGATGGGCACCTGGGCTTCTTCCATGACCTGGAAATTATGATTGGGCTGCAATAAACATTCTGATACAAATATTTTTGTTGTAATGTGATTTTTGGTCTTCTGGGTATATACCTAATGAAGGAATTGCAAGATCAAATGGCAGGTCTATTTTTAGTTCTCTATTTTTAGTGTTCTCCAGACGTCTTTCCAAAAGGAACGTATTAATTTACATTCCCACCTGCAGTGTAGAAGTGTTCCCTTTTCTCCACATCCAAGCCAGCATCTCTGGTTTTGGGATTTTGTAATATGGGCTAATCTTACTGGAGTTAGGTGATATCTCAAA
>NW_003852673.1:757596-758777 GCF_000181295.1 Otolemur garnettii | reverse complement strand
TATTTCAAATTGTATATGAAAACACCACACTGTACCCCAGAATTGCATTAATGTACATAGTTATCATTTAATAAAAAAAAAATTAGTTTTTAAAAAGTCCTAGGGATACATATCTTCAGTAGCTAAAGTAAGAGAAGATTATAAGTATGTAAACAATGAGCTGCTTTTAGTTTATCTCAGTTATTATTATTATCATTATTATTATTTTTAGACAAGTCTTACTCTGTGGCCTTGGGTGGGTAGACTGCTGTGGTGTCTTAGCTCACAGCAACCTCAAACTCTTGGGTTCAAGAGATCCTTTTGCCTCAGCTTCCCTGAGTAGATGGAACTACAGGCATGTATGACCACACCCAGCTAGTTTTCTATTTTTAGTACAGACAAGGTCTCACTCTTGCTCAGGCTGGTTTTGGAACTCCTGAGCTCAAGCAATCCACTGGCCTCAGCCTCCCAGAGTAGTAGGATCACAGATATGAACTATAGCGTGCCACGTCTTTTCAGCAGTTCTTGACAATATCCTTTTTGGTTTGCCTTCATTGCACTCTATCCCCAGAGTGAGGCTTTCATTGATAGCAGACCAAAGATAAAAGAATCAAAGTCAATAAACAAAAATTGTTATTATTTCCTATACATCAGTGTACCCAATATGTGAATTCAGAATGACTCAGTACGGAAATGATGCATTGTTTATAAGATTGTGTCTCTCCTTAACAAAAGTATAAAAAAGACAAGAAAACCAGGAAAATCCTAAGGGTTTTAATTAATTCTTGTTTTTTTGTGTTTGTTTGTTTGTTTGTTTGAGACAGAATCATAGACAGAGACATAGTGTTGCCCTCAGTAGAGTGCTGTAATATCACAGCTCACAGCAACCTCCAGTTCTTGGGCTTAAGCGATTCTCTTGCCTGAGCCTCCCAAGTAGCTGGGACAACAGGCACCCACCACAATGCCCAGCTATGTTTTTGTTGTAGTTGTCATTGTTGTTTAGCAGGCCCAGGCTGGTTAGAACCTGCCAGTCCTGGTGCACATGGCCGGTGCCCTAACGACTGAGCTATGGGCACTGAGCCAGGGTTTTAATTACTTCTTAAGAAAACTTGCCCCCAAATAAAATTTTGACTTATCACTTTATTTGGCATCCTTTAGGTTTTACAGCCTGGTTGAATATAGGAGAGTAAGATTTAGGTTGG
>NW_003852673.1:725775-757308 GCF_000181295.1 Otolemur garnettii | reverse complement strand
TATAGGCACTGAGCCTGTGCCTTTCTTGTGTAAAACAGAAGAAGGAATTCTGTAAATGTCTATGAGTTCTTGGGTGAATCAGTTTAAGAAAAATAATATTGAGGGTTTCCTTAAAACTGTTTTTGCACAGTTCCTTTCTTGGGAAGACTTCCTATACCTTATGAGCACCCAGTTTGAAGACCTCTAGAGGGATGAGCCATGACATCTGAGCTGGGCAAGGAAGGAAGTGAGGACAGAGGGAGATCGACAGTTGAGAAAAGTGGTAGGGCCACTGGTTTGTAGGGCCGGATGAAGGAAGGGCTGTCTTCTCAGGCACCTGCATGATGAACACAGACCACACCTGCTCAAGTCTGTCATATTCACAACTGTGTCCCCACAGAACAGTCCCTGGGTACATGGGAGGTGCTCAACAAATATGTGTCAGATAATAAATGTATTCATGAAAAGTAGATTACAGGGCATTATTTGGGGAAAATTTTCTCTATCTACCTGCCTGCATATCAAAGCAAGAAGTAAAAATACTATTGCTACTCGCTCTATTTTTATGGCACCATTTTCCAAAACATTTCAATTATATGTACTTTGCATAGAAATATCTACTTGAGCTTTTTTGAAAAACATTTTTAACTTATAAAAAAAAGTCCAATATGCAATAGGAAACCTGTGGGGTCCTTCTTCCTGCTCCCTACAGTGTCTGTGGACATCTCATGCTGTCTTATTCTGCATACCTAATACTCTGCTAATATTTACTCTACCGAAATAATCAGGATCTAATTCTGTTTTCTTCTGTTCTCGACTTTAGAGCACATTTGCTCAAGTGTACATTTTCCCAGGCTGCTCATTGCTGATTCATTTTTACCTGGGTGTCTGGGAAGGAGCTGCCCAAACACCAACTCTCTACTTGACAATCAGGGTCATTCACATACCACACTTCTGATCAGGATGCCACAAAATAAGGCAAGGAATATAGCAGATGCGTTTGGCTCAGATCTATCTCAATAGCAATCTTTTATTTTTTTCCAGATCACCAACTCTAGTATTGTTACACTATTATGCTTCTGGGTTTTAAACTATTTTTCCACAAAGGAAAATATATTTTAGTCATGCTGGTGGCTCTTAAAAGACTTTCCCAGTGGTACTTGAGGATTAAACTAAGGAATGAATAGCAAAACTCTTACCAAACAATGGGAATTCTCAGTGCCAGACATTTTGGGGTTAGAATTCAGCTTCTATATTTTGAACCTGTTTAGTCCCCCCACCACCCCATATTTCTTATTAATGTCTTCAAAGTTTATTTCTAATAACCAAGTTGCCCTTTTGCTGTTATGAAAGTGCAAACCACGTCAAGGAAAACCTATCTTTGAGGAGTACCTAAGTGGCACATTATGAACCACAAAGCTCCCACAAAGCAATTTAAAATGATGAATATCCTTTTCAAACATCCTCTTTGAAATTGTGCATGGACTTCAGCCAGTCACAAGACAGGGATGTGGAGGATGCATTAAACTCCCGTCTGCTCCTCATTGATTTATAACCCACCATGCGTCATCTGGCCACACCGACATCGCTGAGATGCGTACCCTACAAAAAGATGCACCCGTGGCATTAACAATTTTCTCCTACCTGCACCCTGATGTGACTCACTGCTATTCCAGGAACAGTTCTACCCACTATTCTGAGAAAGAAAAACAAACAAAAAAAATCTTTAAAAAAAAACAAAAACTGTGGCACATACATTTTAGACTTTGAAGAAATAAATAAAGCTTTTGTAGAGATAACTTCAGACTTCTGCTTTCTTTAAAGCAGCTTCCATGTATATTCCCTCCCTTCAAACACAGCACAGTGTAAATTCTCTCCTTCCTGCTTCAAGTCTCCTTAATGAAATTGCTTCTTTCCCTTGGTTGCATACCCTTCACTGATTGAGGCATACAGATACCTCCTTTTTCGCAAGTCATAAGAGGGCACTCTGTGTTACAGGAGATAAAAATGAAGGCTGCAGATTCATGTAAATAAGCCAAAGGCACAGTTAACACTGGTGTAATTTCTGAGCAGAATCTCAGAACAGGCGGATGTGATGCCCTTCCTCCTATGTCCACTTTAGCCCGGCCCCATCTCCTGTAGGAGCCAAAAAGTAAGGAAATTATGCTAGCTCATGCTTGGTAGTTGGAGCAGCTGAGTTGTGGAGTGGGTCTTGTTAGCATGGCCTCTATCTTGGTCCCACCAACATGTTGGCTCCCTGGCCCTCTGCACAATGGGTTGCCCACCAGGGTCTTCTCCTATGAGAATATCCCATAAGACATTTCTTTAGACTGTCCCTGGAGACCTCCCCTTGGCATTTTCTGTTTTCTGTTCCCCATCCTCTCTTGCCCTGTGCCTAATTTTCCTGCCCCTTGACTAGCTCATCCCCTAATCATCAGCCGTCTTACAGTTCACATTTAAGAATAAACTCATAGAAATCTGCTCAGAGAAATGCCTTGACTCATCTTTCCCTCCAGGGAATAGAGCACGTTTTAAAGAGAGGCTTCCTACAAAAGATTAATTTTATGGCTCACAGAAGGAGCTCTACTGCTGGGAATTTCAAGTAAGATAGAGAAGGGTCATCTTGGGAGAGACAGGTCAGCAGTGACACTATTTAATATTCATTTATTAGTTCATAGTCACAGCATTACTGTAATTTTTGGGTGCCTCTGTCACATAGAATAGAATCTTACCTGCTTACCTCAGATAATAGAGGAGTTACGGTAAGGAGACACATCAGACAAGGAGCAAATGGAATTTCAGAGGAATCCATGCACAGCCAGGGTTATTCAACTTCATACAAACAGAAATGTAGTTTGGAAATTGGAAAATCATTCAAGATTCAAGGAGGGTCTATTGAATGAGTTAGCTTGGAGTCGCCTGGAGGGAAGGGGTTCATTCATTCCCTCCCCATAATATTCCTCTTGGCTTCAACTTGTCTGCTGCTATCAACCCTCCACCCCTCTCCCTCTTCTGCGTGTATTTTGATTTCCGCTAACTCATAGCATTTGCTTATTTGTAACTTCTGCTTGCTCATAATTTTAGCCTACACATAGCTCCTGCTGTCTCATAGTCTCAGGGTATGTTTTTTTAGCTTCTGTTCTGGATTCTAGTTGACCCATTCTAACATTCTAGTTAAAATTCCTTAAAAGGAGACGTTAACCTGGGTCAGTTAATTAGCATTATTCTTGTTGAAGTAGAATACCAAGCTTCAGCCAAAGTTCTCTTAGTTGCCAGCAATAGAACTCACTTTGACTGATTTAAGCAAAAAAAAAGGGAATTTATTGAAAAAAAATCAGCAAGATGCTTAGAAAATGAACAGAAGCAAAGAGGGGGGATGTGCTGCAGTCAGAATCACAGCCAAATCATGAAGCTGAATTAGCTAAGAGAGGATTCTGTTGCCATCACTGAACAGTAGGAGCTGTAACATGTAACTGACACCTGGGCACTGAAACTCACAAACTGCTGCTTTGCCCCCAAGCCCTGCTGGCCCTAGAAACTGGACATGGTGGGAACCACTGCCACAAAGAACTGTCCCCATCTCAGTTTCTTTGTCTAACCAATCCCAAATTCCAAGTCTAAGAAAGGTCTGCTTGACCAGTGGAGTCTAGATCTCATCATGGGGGAGAGTGGGAGAGCATGGGTGGCTTCATCAGTGGAAACAGACTTTGCTACCCACTGAGTCCCAGACAATGTGGCATTCCTCCACTACAGGGGGAGGGCTAAATGATGGGCAGCCGGGAAAAAAACTGAGACATTCACGACACTAGCCAATGGGCTTCCATTGTAGGTTCATCCTGAGCCAGCAGCTCTGCTCACTTAACAGGGACCGGAGACAGGGCAAGCATTTTAATCAGCCAGTTCAAGCCAATTTCATAGCCAAAAAGTACAGGGATTTCTCTCATGTGTTCTATTCACTTGCAGGCATATAAGGCACATTTACATCCAAAGATTATATTTGTAGGTCTATCTTCCTTTTTGGACTGTAAGCATTTTACATCCACAGTGCCTGAGACACTGCCTAGCAATTAAAAAAAATGCTCTGAAATTGTCTGTTGAACTTAATAGGATTTGTGGTCCAGGAATTTTTCTATAACATTACATAAGATAAATTTCTTCATGCTTTGAAGATGGTCATAATTTAAGCCAAAAGAAAAAAGACTAATTGACACATCAATTAGAGCAAAAGAAGTAAAAAATTTTATGACCTATACTCTTCTCAGAGTTATTTTCTCAGTAATGTTCTCAGAGCTCCTTTCATAAAGCCCAGATCTCTGAAACTATGGCTTATGGAAAGCGAGAACCATTGTAAAGTAGAGAGATTGAGGACTAAGAGAGAAGATAGAGTTTGGGAAGAGAATGTTGAAAGGAGGAAGAGATGAAAAAATAAAGGAAACGTCAGAGGAGAGTGCGTTAGTTCAGAGAATATTAATAACAGAATATTTTAAATTTCCTGATAATCTAGAAGAAAATTAGTGAATGGACAAAGTAATTCTGAATGTTGCTTTGATAGCAGCAAGGGAGGAAATACAGAGCTAATATTTTGAGCACACACTATAATACGTGTGGAACAATTGCTAGAACAGTGTGCATGCACTGTGTGTGTGTGTGTGTATTTAACACTCCCAACAATTGTTTAATAAGGTGGACACTATTATTTCCATTTTAGAGATAAGGGAAGTGAGGCACTGAGAGGTTAACTGATTGGTTTAAGTCAGATAGATAGCAAGTGGTGTCATCAGAATTTAATGACTTTTCATCAGATTCCAAATCTCATACTTTTTCCAACAACCCATTTCTCCCTCAGTAAAACTTAAGAGAAAGAGGGTCATAATTGTGCTTCCCAGAAACTGTCTTCAAATCCTGCCTGAAAACTCCCAGGCCTTTGACTGGTACCTGATCTGCCATAGAAGTAACCTTCACAATTTAAATTTGCTAAATATTTTGTAGGTGAAATTTTAAGAAATAAAATAGGAGCTTTGGCTTCTATTTCAGGCTAACTGCCTCAATCAGTTCTTCATTGTTCTTGAAGTCAATAAAAGATTTTTACCAGATCAAGCAGAGGATGACATTATGAGTGCAACTTAACCCCAAGAAATAAGGAGAAAGAAGAGTTAGATACAGTCACAGAGTTTACCAAAGACTCCCAAAACGTAATTACATGTTTTCTTTGTGTCATAGTTTAAGTGGTCGGTATTTTTTTTTAAAGAATTTCAGAGTTGCCCTGTTGACTGTCACAACTACCAGAAAGCCTAATGACACTAGTCAGAGTCTACATGATGTCATCCTGGGCAAGTAGAATGCCCTGACCCCCAAAGCAGGGGGTTTGGACAGTCACTAACTGTAGAGGGTTGAATGGTGCCTCCACAAAACAGATGTCCACCTTGACACTTGTGAATGTGACTATTTAAATTAAGAACCTCGAGATAAGATTATCCTAGATTATGGAGGGCCCTAAATCTAATGAAAGTATCTTAGAAGAGAAGGGGAGAAGAGACACATCATGGGGATAATCTGAAGACAGAGGTGGAGACTGGGGTGACGCATCCACCTACAAGCCAAGAAACACCAAGGTCAAAAGCATGTAGAGTAAGCAGTCCTCCCAGTGCGTGATTTCACTTACTGAATTTTCACTTGATGAGGTTTCAGTTATCTTTGGTCAGCCTGGATGCAAAACATCAAAGGGAAAATCCCAGAAATAAACAATGCATAAGTTTTAAATTGCACACCATTCTAAGAAGAGTGATGAAATAAATCTCTTGCTGTCCCACTTGGGACATGAATCTTCCCTTTGTCTAAAGATCCAAGCAGTAGACCCTGCCTGCCACATTAGTCACCTAGAAGCCCCCTTAATTATCAAATTGATAGTCATGGTATCACAGCACTCATTCAAGGAATCCTTATTTTGCTTCATTGTGGCCCCAAAGCACAAGAACAGTGATGCTGGCAATTTGTATGGGCCAAAGAGAAGCCATAAAAAGCTTCTTTTGGTAAAAGGCTAAATTTCTCAACTTAATAAGAAAACAAAAAAGTAGAGGTTGAGGTTGCTAAGATCTACAGTTAAGAACAAATCTTCTATCAATAAAATTATACAGAAGACAAAAGAAATGTGTACTTGTTTTGCTGTGGTAACTTGAACTATAAAATTTACAACCACAGTGCATAAGTGCTTAGTTAAGATGTAAAAGACATTAAGGGATGGTATCCATAGCTCACTCAGCAGGGCGCCGCCCACATACACCTAGGGTAGTGAGTTCAAACCTGGTCCAGGCCTGCTAAGCAACAATGACAACTGCAACCAAAAAATAGCCAGGCATTGTGGCACGTGCCTGTAGTCCCAGGTACTTGGGAGGCTGAGGCAAGAGAATCACTTAAGACCAAGAGTTTGAGGTTGTTGTGAGCTGTGATGCCACCGCACTCTACCCAGGGTGACAGCTTGAGACTCTGTCTCAAAAAAAAAAAAAAAAAGCATTAAATTTGTAGGTGAAAGACAGAGAAACATGTTCCAATCAATAGTGATTGGGTTTGTTACTATCCCCAGTTTCAGGCATTCACTGGGGTCTTGGAAAATGCCCCCCCCCATCCTCCAGGATGAGGACCCACTATAATGGGTTTTCTCAGGGGGTCCAAAGGAACCAACTGACATTAATTCTGGCCTCCAGAACTGTGAGAGAACACATTTCCTTTGTTTTAAACCACCCTGTTTGAAGTACTGATAATTTGTTATAGTCACCCTAGGAAACTAATATACCAACATAGTTCGGGAAATGTCAGGAAAAGCCCTACAGAATAGACAACAAAGCCAGACAAGGAAATGAAAACTGCTATCCCAGCCTGAATAAGACGCCTCCAGGCAATCAACAGGTCCCTTCCACTCTGACTCTGGCATGACACCTGCAGGGGTTCTCCGTGGACAGACTGCATTAGAATCCTGTGGGGTGTGAATGAATCAGATCTAGGGTTGGAATCTTATGCACAAAGAAGTTTTGAGGACCCTTGTCCTGAAGGTCAGCGGCTCTACCTGTCTTCCCATACACCTCAGGTTTCCCTAGGTGCGGTGTGGAAACAACCAGCGACATCTGGGATGGTTTTCAACTGGCATGAAGGACTTACGCTTTTATTTTATCATTTTAAAAATATAACTGGTACCCCACAAACCAATGATTTCATGAATAATATCACTTACAGCCAGGCTTAGTAAAAAACTAAGGTAAAATGTATCAAATACGTAATAGAGCAGGCAGGACATGAATGTAATACAAGTCAGGCAAGTTGGCACATGAACAGGTGAAGTTTAGGAAGCCAATGCAAGTGCGCTGGGGGAGAAACCGCTCTCCGAATCTGCCCTCTTGACAAAGCAGTGGGTTCCATCCTCCTGCATTTTAGATCAGGCACAGAAGGATCCACGTAGAAAAGATTCACACCCACCCACAACTGCCCTGGAGAAGGGGGAAGAGAAAGCCTTTACTTACTTACCAAGGAGCACCACAGAATTAAGCCAGATGCCCCTGCTGTCTCTGCTTGGAGAACAGCTGAAGATGGGCAGAAGTAACAGGAGGGCAGGGGCTGGGCACTGGTGGGTGGCAGTGTTTGCACAAGTGGAAGTGCCCACTACTTGGGCAGCCTGGCTCTGTACTGCAAGGCAAGATTCGCTTTCCTGGCCGCAAGCAGCCGCTTCTGAGGGTGGAGGTAACGGAGCCAGGTGGAGTAGGGGCTCCAGGAAAAGGTAGACCGACGTTTCCCAGGGGCTCAGCCATTCACAGGCCGCGGAGCCAACTGGATTGTTGTGTGTCAGAGTGAAAGAGATTTCGGATATCAGGCGATCCAAGCCTCTAATTTCCCAGCTGAGAAACAGAAATACAGAAACTGAGAGTCTTCATGAAGGTTATAGAGCTGGTTGGTAGCGGAAGTCAGACCTGTCAGTCAAAGGCTCCTTTCCAGGAGTTCCCGGGTCAGTATTACTCCCTGCTTCTCACTCGGTGTGCACTTGTATGCTTGCCTGTCTCACTGGCAGCGACAGAAACTGAAAGCTTGTTCGACTCATTTGATGACTTGGCATAGAATTCACAGGGGAACCGGGGAAGCGCTGAATGAGGGGAGACTGCTCCCTGGAACGAGACGACGTCCCCACGCAGCGCAGTCAGAGCTGGGCTTGCCACGACAGAGCGGGGGTCGTGGTTTGGGGTGGGGGCTGCGCGGGACTCATACATGATGGAAAAGCAGAGAAACTTGGCAAGAGGTGGACGCTTTCGCCTGCAGAGAGAGGGCCCTGGGCCCCAAAGAAAATGCACCCCCTACACACATGCACAAAAGTTCACCCACCACACCTGCCTTCTCCAGATGGGGCCCCCTGCGCAAACGCCTCCTCGTCCTCCGGGATTTTTCAACTGTGGTGCAAGCTCCTCCCTCGCCCGAGCGGGGTGCTGTCCCAGCGCCAGGCGCCCGCGGCAGTCGCGGCTGGGGGGCGGTGAGGAGTGGGCCTATATCGCAGCCATTGGCTGTGCCGGCCGGGAGGGGCGGAGGGACGACGCGAGGGCTGGGCCAGGCTGTCAGCTCCCGTAGCGCCCGCCGCCCGCCGCGCGCGCGCCACGTTCCTGAGGACTCTTCGGGGAGCCGATCGCTAAGGCAGCAGCGCCGCCCCACCCGAGCGCCGAAGTCGGGCCCCGGAGGTCGCCCGTCCTGACCCGCAGGTCAGTGAGGCGCTGCTCCCGGCGCTTCTGGCGAGTCCAGGCAGCGAAGTCGGAGCCAGGGATTTGCATGATCCCAAACTCTGGGGTGGACTTGCCCTACGCACACTCCTTGCTTGGGGCAACCTATGGTCCGGAGGCTCCTCTCTCTCCCCGGCCACCTCCCAAACTCTCCCCCGGCTCCTGGAGATTCTGCTCCTTGCTGCGGAGCACCCCCAAATCTATCCTTTTTGCAGCCGACAGCGTCCTTACTGTCCCGAGCAGCCCGTCTGGCCGCGCTGTTTGAGTATCCGGGTGAATCCGGGGGCTACAGTAGGAGCTGCGAGGGGCCGGGAGCGCGATGTCCTTGGCCCCCGGATGACCTGCCTCAGTCCTGGACACAGGGATCTGGGGTGGTCAACCCTCGCGTCCGCCGCTGCGAAGGTTGATTTCTCTTTGCAGTGTAGACAGTTGTACACTTTGCAGGGTGTGTTTCTAGGTGCATGGGTTTGGCGTTCCTAGGGTGTGTGTGTGTGTGTGGGGGGTGTCGTTCTTATGTTTGTTTTGCGCTTATCTGTCCCCCTTCCCAAGTGTCGCGGCCACAGACAGTCGGCTTTGCCCTTTATGGCCCTGGCGTATCTTTTCCCCCGTTTTCGGGTGGCTCCAGATTCGGGGAAGTTTTCCCTGGGGCTGAACACTTACGTTTCTCACAGTAGTGTTTCCCCGAGTTCCCAGAAAAACCAATAGGTAACTGCGCCAGCTACCTTTCCCTTTCCTCCGGTCTGATGAAACGCTGGGATCCTGCGCTTCCCTGTCGAGGTGCGTGGATAATGAGGAAATTGCTTGAGTTCTGATTTAGGAGGGAGATCTGTAATGTGCCCTTCTCCGGGGAGCAGGAGGACCCTTTCATTCACCGAAGCATCTTGTTGAGGACCAGGGTTGGGGCTGTGCCTGCGCGCTTTCAGCCGCCAGATGCCCGGACTCCGGTGGGGCTCGGGTTTGGTATCAGACTCCAGAGACGCAGTCTGTTTCTTAATGTCCTTCATTTCCTCTGCCCGTTAATTTTCCTTCGGAAAATTTGCTGCCTAAGTGAGTAAGTACTTCCTTCGGTGGTTCTTGGTGGTAGAGGATATGATGACTGGGAGACGTTTCAAAGCCATAACATTTGGTATGGGTCCTCACCACAGGTGCTAAGGGCGGGATGGTGGAGACTGAGAGAGTTACAGCCCGGTCCTGGGCACGCCAGGGAGAAGGATGTTTCTCCTAGGGAGCTTTTCACATTAGATTTCCTGGATTCATTGTTCAGACAACAGCCTGTCCACAAGAAAAGAGGCGAAACACATAATAGCCTTTTCTTAAAAGATTTACCTCTTAACGCAGTTTCCATGCACCCTTTTAAAAGACACTTTAGAATGTTTACTTTGCTTAATTATGCAACTAGTTTGGGTGTTTTAATTCATTGGTGATCTGGCCCATGGAGGTTCTTAAATATCTTTTAGTGACTAAATACTCTTCATTTTGCAAAGTAGAGAGGCCTCTTGTCCCCCACCCCTCACAGGATACTCTTTATAATCAAGGAGTAGTTGATCTGCAATGAAACGGTTTTTAGAGAGCAGGTGAGTGAGCTGCCTGGTCTGTCACAGAGCTTCCCTCAGCCTCAGCCATGCCCGAGTCACCTTCAAATGCTGGGCATCTGGAATGGCAAACATCTGCCAACTTCAGAGCTATTCTGGAAAGACAGAGTTTCAGAAAGTGGGTGGGGTATTCCTTTTTTGTTTGGGGTTTGGGAAGCTTATTTACTTATTATTTTTGATTCCTCTCTAAAGGTAAAGTGCTTTGAAGAGCTCATACACCCTGGTGATTCTCACTGAAGAGGCCTGTGGCAGGTAAGATGGATTCCATCCCCCTCCTTGCTGTTGATTAGTTTCATTTGGCACATTTAGAGTTTAAGAGTTAAATAACAATACCTTTGTGTTTGGCATCAAATCCATCAGAGGAGGGTTTGGAGGAGAGTTTATTTGCAGGTTTGGGGGTTTCTTTTTCTTTTTTTAATGAAGGCAGATGAGGGATGACAGAGCTGATTGGTAAAAATGATTAATCATCGTGATCATTAAGTAAACTTAGAGTTATACATTCATTATAGGAAAGGAAGATTAACCTGTCAGCCCCCAATTATCTGGTTTACCCTCTATTCTAGAAAGTGTTACCTCATTTAATAATAATTCTTCTCTGGACTTTCTCTTCTCCCTGCACTTGTATTTTAATGTTCTTTTTATTTATTTGCTTTTAAAAAATGTTTATAGAGTTTGTATAAGTGTACTTATATTTAATTAGTGATTAGGGAGAAGTGAAAATAAAATTATGGCTGAATTTTTGTGTTTTGCTCATCTGGATTTTGAAAATAGTAATCAAAGAACCTGAAAAAGACATTTCTAGAAGGCTTGCATTACCACTTCCTATGTAGGTTCCACTGGCTTGGCTTCTGACCCCAGTAAACATTTGTTAAATGAAATTAAAGGGCAAACAGTAATGTTGCAGAAGAATGTCATTTTCTTCAAATATTTATTTGTGGAGCATATTGTGCTATTATATTAGCATATTAAATTAAGCATCATAGGCCTAATTTTTATGGACTTTCATTAGTGTTCATAATGACAGCTAAAAAATAGCAAAGGCTCTAGGTTAGTTAATGGAATTGGAAACCCAACAAAAAAGAAGCTGAAACTTTTTGTGTACGAATTGGTGGAATTCCTTTCAGCCGATATATATACCTAGAAGATTCAAGTCAGAGGCTTAAATGAAGACGTCCTCGACATATAAGCATGACCCAGCATTTGATTTAGAGTGAAGGAAGTCCATCTGTGCATCACCGGCCATTTCAGGTACAAGATGACTGACATCTGAGCCAAAGTCTGTGGTCTTTTCAGTTCTAGTCTGATTTTTGGCAGAGGGATACAGCATTCTGAGATGTTCAGTCTCATGACACAGATGCCTCCTTCAGGAGTTCCCTAAAAACAGGTCATCCTCATATTTACATTTGGAACCAGGAAATAGTCATTATTTAGCTTTTACTAAGTTTGGTAATTAGAAAAAATATATAAAGAGATTTTCACCCATCAAAAAGCTGTACACACTTTAACAGTATCTCCCAGCATAAGGTAGCATAATCCAGCCAAACAATGTCAATATTTCAAAGCTCTGAATTTATGCCAGAAACAGGATGTGTTATTCGTATTCCCTGAGTTCTTAATTTTAAATTCTCATCTATTAAGTTATATTAAGATGGAAATTAGTCCAGGCTTACAATTTGTATTATGGGCTTAATTCTTGATGCTGACATGCCATAGATAATAGTGAAAAGATCTAGAAAATGTAAGCTTGTAATAGTTGTTAAAAGGGTCACTTAAGAAGGTAACAGACCTGAATCCAACTTCTGATAGTAAACAGAAACAGGTGTGGCTACAAGAACCAGTTTTGAATTCAGAAGGACAAGAAGATGACCTAAACCATAGTTAAGACACTGACTCAGGCCAGGCACGATGGCTCATATCTGTAATGCTAGCACTTTGGGAGGCCAATGTAGGAGGATCCACCAAATTTAGGAGTTCAAGACCAACCTGGGTAATAGCAAGACCCTGTATCTACAAAATTAATGTGGTGGCCTGTGCTTATAGTCCCAGCCACTTGGGAAGCTGAGGCAGGAGGATTGATTGAGCCCAGGAGTTTTAGAGTTGGAGGCTACAGTGAGCTGTGAGGATCCCATTGTACCCTAGTCTGGGTAACAGAATAAGACCTTCTCTCTCTCTCTCTCTCTCTCTCTCTCAAAAAAAAAAAAAAAAAGGCACTGACTCAATCATTCAGGGAACATTCAACATTCAAGTATAAATTCTCTTTCCTAAGAGGCTAAAATAAAAGCTTTCTTGTTTAATTTACTATAGTAATCTGGGACTGATTAGAAGTGCCCGATAATATGTCTACTGTTGCCACTTAAGCTGGTTTGGTAATTATTCATTTTCAATTTCCCTGTGTCCAGGATTACAGCAGAGCGATATAGTTTTCTCAGTGTTTAAATAGAGCATTCATAGCATCCTATAAAATTCAACTCTAACTCAAAGTGCAATTAAGTCCTATTAGAAATATTGACTTTTTTGGCCTTAGCCTGAGAGTCCTCTACTTTGAAAGAAATGGAGACTATTTCAAAGGAAGGAACCATTTCAAGGATTTGTGTTAGGAGCAATATTTAAAAAAGGAGAGCTAAAGGGGGGAAGAAAAAAGAGAGTTTTGGACTTAAAAACCAATAACATTTTCACTGCATATATTATAATTGAATTTTATTTCTATTTATGAACGGAAATACTTTTATTATCTTTTCTGATTATAAAATAATACCTGCTCTTTGAATCAAAATTTAAATACAGAAATATACAAAATAGAATATTAATATACTCCATAATACATACTCAAACAAATATGTACTCTAACAAAATACATACTCTAACAAAAATATGTTAATGGCATGGTGCACAACTTCTTATTTTGCTGTGTTTTTGCATATATAATTGCATGAGTGTGTGATAGTAGCAGCAGTAGTAGTTGTGGTATGGGAAAAATGGAACATATAAAAGTCAACATCTGAAGCTTATTTTCTTGACTTAGCCATAGTTCAGCATCTTCCCATGTTAAAAACTAGAGTCATTTCTTCCATCATTTATTTAAGCAATCCTTGATTCATGGACATTTTGGAGCCAACATTAAGTTACAGAATATATATCTGTTCATATTTTTTAAACTTGCTTATTTTTCCTCCATGAAATCAATTCTTAAAACTTATTATTTACAATGAGAAAGAAGCATTCAATAATTCATCCAACAAGCAGTAGTCCCTCCCCAATACTCATTTTTCTCTATGCCTGCCACATCTTTTTTTTTCCTTTAAAAAAGTTTATTGGCACTTAACATTCATATAAAGTACTCAAATCATAAAGACGTAATTTCAATTTGAACACACCCATGAAAATGGCAACAGACTCAAAAAAGAAAATTTTTACCAAAAGGAGTTGAGCATTCCTTTTTTTTTTCTTTGAGTGAGATTCTGCCTCACTTGGTCACCCTTGGTAGAGTGCTGTGGCATCATATCTCACAGCAACCTCAAACTCTTAGGTTCAAGCAATTCTCTTGCCTTAGCCTCCTGAGTAGCTGGAGCTACAGGCGCCCACCACAATGCCCAGCTATTTTTCTAGAGGTGAGAATTTGCTTTGGCTCAGGCTGATCTCAAACCCATGAGCTCAGGCAATTCACCCACCTCAGCCTCCCAAGTGCTAGGATTATAGGCATGAGCCACTGTGCCCCGCTGAGTTGAATCTGAAAATCCAAAATCTGATATACTCCAAAATCCAAACATTTGGAGTGCCAATATGATGGCACAGGATGCACCAAATTTTTAATCAAAACACAGCATTGTAGGTGGAGACTGAAAGGCTGCTATTACTTGCTGTATTCTAGTGGTGCCACTCTGCTGCTTGGTTCTGCTGGACACATTATTTTTTTACTGTATGAATGGCATGTCATATTTTTTGCTATTAGGTACTTAGGTGTGCGTAAAATGATTGCTTACTAGGAACATGTAAAATCATCAGGAGTGATGATGATGACACCAAAGAACCACAGATTGTCCACAAGTGTGGCTGAGACACTGACACCTTTGCTTTCTGATGGTTCAGCATACACAAACTTTCTTTCATGCCCCAAAATATTAAACATAGAGTATAAAATTACCTTCAGGCTATAGGTATAAGGTGTATATGAAACTTGTATATGAAGAAATAAACTTCATGTTTAGACTTGGGTCCTATCCCCAAGATATATCATTATGTTTCTGAAAACATTCCAAAATCTGAAAAATATCCAAAGCCCTTCTGCTCTGAAGCATTTTGGTTGAGGGATACTCAGACTATACCCTCTGTCACACCCCTTAGATGTCTTGGCCACCTGTCATTCCAATGACTCTTTATGAGAAAGTCCTTGGTGAGCTTATTGACTGTGGTTCTACGAAGGAGGTAAAGTCTCCATCTTTCTTTAAGGCTGCATAATATACCATGGTGTACATATACCACAATTTATTGCTCCATTTGTGGGTCAATGGACACTTGGGCTTCTTTCATGACTTAGTAATTATGAATTGGGCTGCAATAAACATTCTGTAAACATTCAATAAAAATAGTAATAGTAAGCATTCCTTGCTTTTGTATTTTTTTTTTTTAGAGACAGAGTCTTACTTTATTGCCCTCAGTAGAGTGCAATGGCATCACAGCTCACAGCAACCTCCAACTCCTGGGCTTAGGCGATTCTCTTGCCGCAGCCTCCCAAGTAGCTGGGACTACAGGCACCCGCCACAATGCTCAGCTATTTTTTTGTTGCAGTTTGGCTGGGACTGGGTTTGAACCCACCACCCTTGGTATATGGGGCCGGCGCCCTACCCACTGAGCCACAGGTACCTCCCACTTTTGTATTTTTTTTGCAGTTTTTGGCTGGGCTGGGTTTGAACCTGCCACCTCCAGCATATGGGGCCAGTGCCTTACTCCTTTGAGCCACAGATGCCGCCCCACTTTTGTATTTTTTAACAAAACAATATGTTTGTGTCTCTCCCAAATCCTTAATTTTTGTTAATTGAGCCAAGACCAGTGTATTTTAACTAAAATATTTTCGTTGTAGTGTGATTTTTGATCTTCTCGATATATACCTAGTAGAGGAATTGTAGGATCAAATGGCAGGTCTATTTTTAGTTCTCTAAGTGTTCTCCAAATATGGTCCTTCCAAAAGGAACGTATTAGTTTGCATTCCCACCTGCAGTGTAGAAGTGTTCCCTTTTCTCCACATCCAAGCCAGCATCTCTGGTTTGGGGATTTTGTGATATGGGCTAATCTTGCTGGAGTTAGATGATATCTCAAAATAGTTTTGATTTGCATTTCTCTGATGATTAAGGATGATGAGCATTTTTTCATATGTCTGTAAGCTATGGCCTCATTTTTAAAGACTTTTACCTCTCTGATTCCAGGCAAACCTTTCTTCTTCTTCCTGTTATTGTTGCTTGTTTGGTGTTTGTTTTGGTATTGTTTCATGTGGTTTTTTATAGGGAAAGATTGGGAAGGACTATGAAGGGAAGAAAGAACAAATTAGATAAATGATAAATGTTTAAAATTAGGTGCACGATGAATGAAAGGAGAAAATATTCCTTTCTTTCTTATTCTCATGTGTCTTCATTCCTGAGTTTCTGGATTAGTTTCCTAGCACAATCCCCCTAAGGATATTGCCACTCACATCACCATGGCTATGATCTGTGTGGTCCATGCACCAGCATCCATCTTTGAATTGTTAATTTCTCATTCATGATGACATATGGAACTTGGGTCAGAATGCAAACCAAATAAGGTACTACGCACATTTTTTATTAAGACTTTAACTGACTTTTCCTTTTTTCTTTTTTGCTTTCTTATTTTTTAAATTTAAATTATATTAATGCATGGTGTACAAGTGCAATTTTATTACATGCATAGATGGTCAGGGTTTTTAGGGTATCTGTCACATGAGTAATGCACATTGTACTCACTGAGCAATTTCTCTTGATGAAGGGAGCAGTGTGTTTGTTGCAAGTTTCTCATTTCCAGGGACCTGTAACCAACACGTCACTGAAGGAGCCAAGTGGTTACTTCTGTTGTCAAATAGAAGACTTTTTGAAATATAAGCTTTTCTGTTCCATGATTTTCTATTGAATTTTTTTAGTTGTTTTGGTTTGGTTTGTCCTTGAGATATAGTGGCTAACAGTTCGGTGGCATATGATATTCCTGAGTGTCATATGAGCTTACCCTACACTGATCAGAAAGTATTTTCCATGTTTGTTTTTATTTCCATAGATGAACACAGCACCACAGTTGTAATTATAAGGGTCTTGTAATTTTCAATAATCCTTCATAATAGGATTATTATGAAGTTTAATTTAAGGAATACATTAGATGTTTAAAAATGCATTCTGTTTCATATCCAATGAGACTTCACCTGCCCACTAGCATAAACTCTCCTGATTTTTGTTGTGCTCTTTGGAAGACATTTGCTACAACCTTCCAGCTATGTTCACAAGAATGTATTCCAGTATTTTACAGTATATGCCTGCATTCTTTTCTCAGTTGTCCTGATAAATATTTGACTAAATAAAATCTTGCCTTTGTTAGATATTGTTGAGTGACATGAATGGTTGATTAAAAAAAGTTTGGACAGAGTTTGTTCTAGAACTTGAAGTCATTACCTTTATAGCCATAACTAAAATATTTATAGAATTTAGGAAGAATTTATCATTATTTTTTACTAGAGAGTACTGACCCTTTGAGTATTCTTTATGATTTCATGCAAGATCATTTATTGGATAAATATTCTTCTGCCTATAGACATAGAATAGATATGGGCTATTTCTCTAAGAAGCTTCAGGTTATTTTATTTCTTTATTCTTTCATTCATGAAGCCATCCAACAAAACTCGCTGATCATCTTTATGTTATTCTTGGTGTTGATCTGTGGATACAAAAGTAAATGACGTGTTAGTCTTTTATCCTAGGAGTGCATTGTCTATCAAAGAAGACAAGTAAATAAATAACATAGTATAGGACAATGTGAGAAATGCTACTGTAGAAAGGTTCAGAAGTGTCTTGAGAATGCAGAGGAGGGGAGTCAAAATTTGCATAGAGAAAGTGAGGACTTATAATATTCACATAATATATTGTAATGGATAACTAATATTCACATAATGCAGTGAGTACTTAATAATATATTATAGTTGATAACTAGATTAAAACTGAGGAGGAATGGCTTGAGTAGAGCCTTGCAGTGAATAAATTGGATTTGAGGATGAGATAGAGAGAGCACATCTATAAATATAAGGATTAAGCATAAGTATATTTTAAAAATTGTGAAATTGAGAATAGTTTGATATGCCCGGAACATCAACCTGAGGTGCAATGGGGAAAATGAGACTAGAAAGGTAGCCTATGGCCAGATAATAAGGGACAGCTAATATAGGAGAGCTTTTTTAGATTTCTTACTCAGGAACTCAAGATAGTAACTATAAAAATCATATGTGGGTTAGACTCATGTGCATAATGATGATGATTTTATCCCTTCCTGTACATTGTTAACAAGTATTTGTCAACTGTATGATTGAATGCATCAAGAAATACAGCTCTTCTTAAGCAAAGGCAATAAATAACACGGACCCTTACTTGTACAATGAGTTTTTCCCATACGGATCATGAGTTAGTCTTAATATCTTTATTGTCTCTCACCTGTTCCTGCTTGGACCGTTTGTGCATGTCTATGTGACATCTTGTCAGCATTATCTCTGTACAGTAGCAGCTTATCACATTCTAGCCAATTAGGGACAATGTCCTTAGCTCTACCAGCAGCTAAATTTCATGCCCTTAAACCTAACTCTTAACATGAATTGAAGCTGAAAGAAACATCCTCTAAAACCTCTCTCTCACTGTGCCACAACGGGGTGGGAGGTTTAATCCATTATGTATACAGTTCATGCAACTCTCAGTTGACTTCTTTATAGTCAAATTCTTGGAGAACTGTTATGAATCTATCTGTCAAAGTACAGTGAGATATTATGTTAGTCGGGAAAAGGTTGATCATGCTACAGTATCAAATAAACCAAAAGTCTTAGTGGTTTAAAACAACAAAACCTTATTCATGTAGGCACTGAAAATGGGACTAGCAAGGTGATAAGGTACTCACTGTGGCTGGTCAAGGACTCAGACTGATAGGAGCGGGCAGGTATTTACACAATTCACAATTACTACAGCAGAGGGAGGAGATATGGCACATCTCAAGCTGGCCACCCTAAATTCAGAAGGAACACACAATCCTACAGTGTGCTTCAAAGAAGGAATATCAGACACAAGTCACCAACAGCAGTAATGACAAGTTTCAAGTGTATTCTCTTTAACTCTCAGCTTCCCCAGACAGAAGGAATGTAATGAACGTAGAATTGGGTGATGTAGAAACATAGATTTTGAATTCTAGTCCTGCCTCTAAGTGGTTGGTTGGGTTTGGGAAAGCCTTTAAATTCACTGAAGCTTCAGTCTTCTCATCTGTGAAAAAGAAAGCAGGGGATAATAATAACTACTTTAACCCATTGTAGAGAGCAGAAAAGATACACATGCTCACACACAGAAACACACATCCCAAACTGGCATGTGCTCTCATTCAGAACATACTGGCAGCTATCATTTACGTTATTTTTTTCCCATTCTGGTTCGTCTGGGCATTCTTTCATCCTTGCGAAGGAGAGGAAGGGTTTGCCTTCCTCTGCTGGTCATGTTCTAAAGACAGAATGTGACTCCACCATCACTTGTGAATACCCTATCCCACTGCCCCTCCCTTCTACTTCCCACCACTCTTCCAACATGATGTGTCCCTATGTCCCAGCCCACACCACTGAAATAAAGAGATTCAGAGCACCAAGACTACATGTAAGAACAGTGGATGGCAGGTGAATATGTGTTTCTGACCAAAGCTATTTCTACAATTGGAAAAAAAATAACACAGAGCACACAACCTTTAATGGTGAGATGAAGAGCTAAGCTGTGATAAAGTACTAAGTCAAAGCCAGTTACACCTTCTGTAAAAGATTACTCATAATTTCTTTGAGTAAAAACATTTATTTATATATTAAAAGATGGAGTCAGTATTCTCTACAGTTCACCTCTGTAGTAGTCTATTCTCTACAAATAATTCCTGATTATTTTTCATTTTCACGTCCTTATTCTGGGGGCACTCATTCTGGGGGCATTTGAACTCACACTGTTTATTGCCTTCATATGGTCTTTGACAGGTTCTGGTCTTGAATTGTTATCTAAAATGACAACAGGCTGACAAGGATTTGATTCCCTCCCACACTTGATAGCCTGCCATAGCATTTTGTTCTACATCGCGAGGAACATGTAGACATTTTCTCTGTTAGCCAGACTTCGGCGTTTGTTGTGCCGTCTGTGAGAGAAAGAGAGAGCATTTGGGCAGCTTTCTGCTGCTTTGCTCATATGAAGGATTAGGAGGACCATGGTAATCCCACATGGGCGCATGCCTTCCTAAAGAAGGACACGGTGTCCTCTTTCTCTTTTCTGCCTTCCAAGGTGCAATTCCAGGTTACACCTTGGATGTAATGACAAGTTTCAAGTGTATTCTCTTTAACTCTCAGCTTCCCCAGACAGAAGGAATGTAATGAACGTAGAATTGGGTGATGTAGAAACATCAAGTAATTTTACAGCTGTGAGAGAGTGCTTTGTCTACTTGTGAAGATGGTGTTTTATGTAACCTGTGTCTAAAATCTGACCCACCTGGTCCTCGTCATTTCAGGGCTCCCATCTGTATCCTCAGTTGTATGATCTGTGATGGCTGGGAAAAGGCACTATTCATAGCAGCATTCCCTACTTTTTATTTGCAGCTGCATTTTGTGGTGACTAGATTTAGGTTCTACACTGTTTATCAGCCCTGATTTCAAAAGATCCTGACTCTGAACTGTGAGTTCATGTGGTCAAGTTATTAGAAAACTCATCCAAACCGGGGTGATCAAGGAGGTGGTTGCTAGGTATAAGAGTTGTAAGGAGTGTTAGTTCTTTGATCTGTGGAACTTGCCCTTTGCAGCTTCTTTCACCAGGCTGCCCAAGCCAAGTCTCCCACAGTTATTTCCTACAAATCCCTGCTTTGATCTGGGACCACATTGGCTGTTGTGGGCTCTTTCTCAGCTTTCTCATTAGGATCTCCCTCACTTTGACTGGGTATTTAAGCTACGGGAGACATATCCTTGCCTGTCCCTGAAGATAACTGATGATGTAAAAGGAACATAACCGGATTCCTTAACCCTGGAACCCACTGAGATTCAGGACTGGAGCTGTGAATAAGGCTGACTGGTGAGTCACCTCTCCTGGTTTCAACCAGCATCTCCCACCACCATGGATCCAGTTTCCTGGCCATATTAAACCTCCTCTAATTCATCCTCTGATGCTTCACCATGAGTACTTGAGGGAAAGTGGGCATGGTGAACTGATGGTAGAAGCAACTATTTGAACTATCCAATGCCCACTGGAAAATCAGACTTCTATAATTATATTCTTTAGAGGCTTCTAATACTTTAGCTGACTTGCTGTATATTATTCCAAGCATATTTTCTTGATATCCTTGGGGAGAATCATCTTTTCCTCAACCTGTATGTTGAAAATTTTCAAACCTACTGAAAAGTTTCAAGAATAATGGCAATGAACATCTGTGCATCCTTTAACTAGGTTAACCAGTTGTTAACATTTGTTTTTGTTTGTTTGTTTGTTTCAGATTAATATGAGGGAATAAACAATTAGTTACAATGTTTGCATTTGTTAGGTAAGGTCCCTGTTATAGTAGTGTTCCGCTGCCAGAAGCTGTGCCCTATATCCTTACATTGTGCCCATTAGGTGGGAGCACACCCCTCCTCCCCCGTCTCCTCCACCTCCCCCCTCCCTATTTGGGCACATTTGGACACATTTGCTTTATCGCACTGAACATATGTGTTTGTACCATTTTTGTTTTGTTCTGGCTGAACCACCTGAGGATTTGCTGTTGATGTTATGACACTGTATGTTTAGATACTTCAACATGCATTTTCTAAGAACAAGAACATTCTCCTGTGTTACAACTAGGAAATTTAATATTGATATAATGCAGTTAGCTAATGTACAGCCTATATTCAAATTTCCCCAGTGGTCCTAATAATGTCCTTTATAACAAAGCTATTTTTCAATTGATCCAAGATTCACCAAGATCTTGCATTACATAAAAGGCATAAATCTTGATATCTGCATTCTACTTTTTCTCCTCTGAGTGCTTACCTAACTACTAAATAATGTAATATGACCAAAACTGGGTGTATTCAAAACTTAGCTTGCCTAAACTGCCAATTGCTAAGCATTATTCTTTTTAAATACCCATTTTCCTATGGATAGAGTCATACTTTAGCTTTCAGCCACAGAGGTCTGGAAGAATGAGAGAATTTATTTGGCAAAATTCATATGTATATGTTATGCCAAATGCTTGGCTAATATCAAGATAAGATGGGCAATTTACAGACTTTGTAATCAGCTATGGTTCTATGTGTAGTTATATATAAGAGACAGTGGTTCATTAATTCAAATAAATGCTATGCCTTGATTAAAAATGTCATTAACTGAAAGACTGTGAGCTTGATTCCCTGCTGGGAAATGCAAGACACATAACATTTATGCATATTTGTGATGTTCTAATCCATTTTGAGGGAATAGATTATAAAGCACCGTAGTTTAGACAAATACATGACTGCAGTCATCAAAGGAGTTAGATATAAATAGTAGCCTATCCAATTATTTCTAACACTGAAGTTGTTTTCAGATAATCTATATTATCAATTTATTTTTCTTTTTTACAAATTGTGCCCATGATGCATGGATAGATAATTGATATTAGTTTTGTTGTATTTTTATGTGCAAAAACAGAGAATTGGACATGTTAGATAATTCAATATTCCTTGTACCTATGTGTCAATTATGAAGCTATTTTAAGTGAGTATGAAGTTTGAGGTCTAAGGGATAGAGTGAATAAAATATTTACCAAATATCCATTCTTGTAAATTGAAAATAGGGACACATACACAGCAATAGGCCTTTTACAGGAACATGTACAGAGAAGTCCTCACTAAACACATTAGCCTAGAAGCCCACAGGAACTGGGAGGAAATGGAATGAGTATGAAGAGAAAAGCATCAGTGATGACAAAAGACCATAAGGAATACATTATTTAAGAGGGAGGTAGTGACAGAAATGAGAAAGAAAGAAGAGTGGCATTGGCAGGGAGAGAGTGGCGCCATCTCACATCTTCCTCTAGTAGTTCAGTGGCCCATGGCTGCCTACATGTGAGGAATCTGCTTAAATTTAGGGTGGACTTTTATCAGTGGTTGTAGCAAAACCAAATTTACAAACTCTTAGAGCAGTTTTAGAAGCACCAAAGGGCCCCGTTACCTAATAGTTTACACATAAAGTATTAAAAAAAAAAAAAAAAAAAGGAAAGAAAGAAAAGGAAAGAAAAAAAACTCTGGCCAACTTATTCCCAGAGATTTATATCAAAAAAATGAATGTTTACAACAACAAAATCTTCCAAAATGTCACACTTTATAAGGCAACTGTTGTGAGCATTTCCTGATTGAGTAAAAAATATATGGGATGCAAAATATTTTAACCATAGAGACAAAGTAGGACACGATAGAAAAGGAACAGACACCATTCTATTGTCCTGCCCCGGCATGGCTTAATGAGGATTTTTAAAATGTGTCTAGTTTTGCTAAAAATAAGCCTTTTTGTTTACTAATTCCATCAATTAATTGATTTTAGCTTCTCTGAGAATAAAAATTGTTGTGCTAAATACATTTCTAAAATAGTGGGAATGATCAGAGCTGGATGAGGGGTGAGGATTGAGCACAAAAGCCCTCACTGAAAATGCTGTAACATCTTGAAAAGCCACACTTGCTTTTTACCTTTCTTTCCACTGATTCATTATGACCTTGCCTATGATCTTCAGCTCATTATTTCTCTGGCTGTTTGCTTTTTCTGTTAATCAAGTGGTTAGCCAATGACCTTGTCTCCCTGTCCCTAAAGGTGGCTTTCATCCTTCTGCTACTTCTTAACTGGTTCATGCTTCCTTCAGCCTTCAAGTTGCCAGTTTCTTACTTTGACTTAGACTAATTATGTTAGCCAAGGTGGGTCCATTCTCTTTAAAGTGTAGGAAGTCCACTCCTCAGTCTTTTCTAAACACCATAAAAGAATCATGAAGATACTATGCTAGAAACTGGTTTTGTATTTGACCTTCTTTTTATCTTGAGAATCATCCAATTAAACTATCTATCTTGTTCTAAGATAGTTTAATTCAAAAGTGATAATTTCTTCTAAGTCAGCTTTTTGGATATAAAATCTTCTCATGGAATATAAATATGCCAAAAATGTATTAAGAGTAGTAGTTCAACTTCTCCAGCAGTGCAAAATGCAAGGGACTCATAACTATAATTATGTTTGAGACTATGCCAGGTAAATGGTCAAACAGTTTTATTTACATCCCTTTTGGAAATACTTCCTTGTGTTTGTTTGTTTGTTTGTTTTAATTTCCCTCAATCTATTCAGTTCTGTATATCAAGAAAGGTATATTCTGAATTTTCTGAGAATTATGCCTTATACAGATAAATGTTTTTTAAAGGATTAGAACAAAATAAGTGTGTAGTAACCAAAATAAAATGTGAGTATAATTTATTTATTTATTTTGTGGAGGAAATACATATTTTACAGATCCTAGGAGTAAACCAGGTAGACAAAAGTCATCACTGAGGGAATGATGTAGGAGACTGAACTGAATCTAAACCAATCTAATGACCTGTCCTAGAATTGATTTTTAGAATAAATCACTGATGCCAAGCTATTGGTTTGTCCATTTCATAATGGACAATTATGGATAATTTTCATCTCCCAAAGTACTGTGTTTATATTTTATGGTCATTCAGATAAAGAGGACTGAACATTAATTTTAGGTTTTTTTATTATATTTTCCAGGGCAGATCCATGATTTGCAATGCACTCTTCAGAATCTCCATTTCTTCTTATAAGATGGCCCTCTGACTCAATGTATGATAGCAGATAGATACAGTTTATTTTCTTAACTTGGTTTTGGTTTTTACGGGGCTGATAGAAGGAATCATAAGGAGAGTTCACACAAAATTCCACTCTTCCAAAGTGTTGTACTAATATAAAGACAGTTCTTAAATAGAAAAATATATGAATGGCTGAGTCAGCTTTGAATAAGGATGGCACATAAGATAATAACCTTTATTTTCATATTGCAAGCCCAGGGGTTAGAGTTTGCCATGGAATGCAAATGAACACTTATATTCAGAGGCAAGTGGTGGGAAGAGTGAATTGTCAGCTTCAATCTTCTCTGAGCTAGCATGACCTACAAGGCCATGATTCAAAGAGAAAGTATTGAGAAGATAATCATGCAGAGGGCAAAGGAATGGTTTGTGAGGTCTTATATAAAACATAGTGTTTTCTAATAGAACTAAAAACAGCTTTGCTCAGATGTGATAAGGTCCCTTCTGGATTCTGGAAATAGCAGTTTCTATTTGTTCTACAGAGAAAGAGATTCAATACATCATCTGAACCCATTAATTAAATTAACACTGTTAAATTCTACATTTGTGTACTGGGAAAAAAGCATTTTATTATGTCGTGTCAATACCTCATGGTCTCATCTCTCATGGTGTGGGAAGGGCCACCTTTTGGAGTACAACACAGCAGAATTTGATAATGATGGAATATTGATGCATCGTCACAACAGCCAGACCTCTCCTTAAATAAAAAAGTCTGCAAGGGAACAGAGCAGCTTGTCCCAGTTTCCACAACAAAAAACCTTTCAAATAGTTGTTATTCACACAAGGAAATATTTGAATAAAGGTCACAAAATCTAAAATCACAATGCCAGGTTTAAGGCTGGCTGATAAGCTGAGTTTTATAAACCATTGTATGGTAGTAGTCAAGGCCATGCCTCACACGCTGGTCACTGTGGGCGTTGCAATGTTTCCGTGAGAGACCTCAGCTTTGGGGGCTAGTCAACTCTTCTTCCTTTGACCTGGGATGAAGGTACATGCTAGAAAGCCGGCTTTTTGTCTCCCCAACATTACAGTCCTCATAATCACCCTATACGGAGGGAAGATTCCATTCATTAAAAGGGGACATGGTAATAAGTGACTTGGAACTAGAGACCCCAGGTCTATCTGGGTCATCTATGCCCTCTCAATCTTCCCACCCTGTTGGACTCATGGTGAGAGATGGAATGTCCCTCCCTCCCTCTACTTTCTGTAGATTTCTTTCCAGCACAGGTTTTTATCCTAAGAAACAAAGGCAAAGCTGTTGACCATGAGCTAAAACATTTCCGCAGGTCTTCATTGTAATGCTGTGATCCAGGTATCTCATTTTCCTTCTCAAAAATCACTTTCTGAGGATGACTCAGGAAAAAAGTATTGAAATCCTCATGTGGCTTTGGTTGTCATCTGAAATGAGAGTCTGCTGGCACTGCCCTAGACAGGTCAAGGCTATGCATTTCAGATGAAGTCTCCTCTATTCTTTAAACCTTCTCTGTTTGGGAGCAACAGCCCAAGAAACATCATCTTGAAACACACTCATCTAATTTTATTTCCAAAGTGCTACCTCTGGCCTCATTCAACACGGTCATAAGGCCTAAATACATGACATTGGTTCATCCTGACTGTTCTATACTTACTGTCAAATAAAACATACCTCAGAGAGAAAGAAGGTATACCAATTTTTTAAACTCCAATAAGGAACTGATGTCACCAAATTAAAATGATCTCTAACAATGCATATACTCTATTTTTCAGAGTAGGTACAACAACAGTGAAATGAAATGTGTATAGCTGTCACTTTAAATTAAGATTATTCTGGAAGTGATTTAAAATCTGTAAGATTTGGAGAAGAGAATATTTAAAGAAGAAAATATTTAATTGTGAAATGTCCAATAAGGGCATGAGGTTTCAGATGTTTATTTTCTATCATTCTTCCAAGGCCTCTCAGAAGATCAGATTCTTTACTCAAATCTTGTACGCCTCATTTCCTGTAAACTGTTCCATAGACAGCTGAGGGTCACAGTGGGCTTTTGGTCTGAAAGACAGAGATCTTCAGCAAGTGAAAAAGGACTCTTGACTATCAAACCTTTAAAAAGACACTAACCAGTGACCTGGGAGCCAGTTGTGAGTTTTCCCACAGAATTACTGATACCACAGTGACTTTGTCTGTGCTTCTAGCCCCACCCCAGAAGATGATAGTGATTTGGATAGTAGGGAAGGTGGCTTTAGAAAAATCAGCCAATTCCAGCTGAATCTATGAGCTGCCCTTGTCAGAACTGTAGAACAAGCAGAAACCTTGAAGGTTCCGTTGGTCTTTCTAGGTATTCAGAAGGAATTATCTGTCTACTGCGTACTTGACTTGGGATGGCCTTTTATTATTTTCTAAGTACAATTATGAAAAACTTATCACATCTTAACTCAGGCCCTCATGGAGAGGTAGGAAAGGTGTTACTGTCATACAAGAAGGAATACTGAAGTATCAACACTAAACTTTGGGCTTGCCCAAGGTAAGCAGCAGATAGGAGCTAATTACCCAAGTCTCATAATTTTCCTCTTCCTCCCACAGCTGAGAAAACCAAGAACACAGTTCAGGCATGGGTTCTATTCACTTCTCTGTCACCATCTAGCTGTGCACCCTGAGTAAATCTCACCTCCAAAATGAGAATGATTCCTGCTCTACCCACCCTACAAAATAGTTGTGGGGGACACACAAGATACACAGTCCTAACCTTGTTTTCCCATGCTAAAAAAGAAGAGATGACGTAAAATCCGTATTACCAACCCCATAGGAAAACTGAAACCAGATGTAGAGGCAAGGGGAGACAGAAGCCAAAAGCCCTGGCTTAGGATCTTCTAATTAGACATTACTTTTAAACCTTATAAACCTATTAAATGATAGGTTTAAACCTTTTAAACCTATTAAATTGTAGAATCAATAGCTTCTATGATTCTCAAGTTCCTCTACTACACTTAGGAGGTTGTACCAGAACATTCTGAATATTTTTTTCAGTGCAGTCTGTATGGGCTCTATCCTAGTTTTCCTTTCCAGGCACCCTGCTACCCTGGAGACAGGCAGCATGATTCTCTACTGTATTCCCTGAAGATGAACAACGGGAACATTTATGTGCTGTAAAAAGGCTAGGTGTTGCCAAATCAGTATAACACATTCGCAGTCCCACTGTGGATACTTTTTTCCCTTTTTCCTTTTTTTTTTTTTTTTTTTTTGTGGATTTTTAGGATCCTAGAGCAGCCTAATGGAATTAAAATCACCAGGCAAAGCAAAATAACGAGTAGCAGTCACATTATTTTAGGAACTACTAGAATGTTGTCCTTGGCCCACTCAAGAGCTCACTAAGACTCATTAGTCTGCAAGGCACCCAGCAGTACAGCCCTCTCTGAAGTGTCCCCTCCTTCCCAGGGATCATTAGTGCTGCTCAGCTCCAGCCACAGCCTCAAATCTCAGTACCCCTAAGAATCAGCTGCTTAATTAGATTTGGAGAGTAGGCAGAAAAAGCAAGTTGTGCAGGCAAAATGCAGGGCAGAGTTCAGAAAGGGAAAGCTAGGGGCGGAGCGAATGTTTTCCCCTTATCCTTTTTGCACGCCAGGAGCAAGTTTTAGAAAAATCTTCAACAAAGTTAGCTAGTGCTGTGAAGAGCTAGGGAGGCTATCTTAGGTCCTGTCCCCTCAGGCTGCATGGCCAGCAGCATGCACACATGAGGGGTATTTCTCTACACCTGGCTAAGAGGAAATGTTCCCCCCATACTCCTAAAAACACAGACACCTCATACCCACCCACTCACAAACACACACACTTACCTCACTTTGCTCCAACCCTTTACCATTCACACAGGGCCCCCCTCAGTCATAATGCAGTCAAGGAATGGAGCAGGTGCTAGATAATTTTACAGATGAGAAAAGTGATGCTCAGAAAATAGAGGCAATGTGCCCAACTTCCCAGGATAATGGAACATTCAGGCCTCTAACCTGAGTCTCTGGATAGCAAACATAGTACTCTACCATTCGGAGAGACTCTAATCTTTGTTTTTCATCTAAGTTGATATAAAGGTTTTATTCAAAGCCTAAAGTATGTAAAACAAAATCCCTAAGTACAATGAAGGAAAGGAATGATATAGAAATGGCCCCTGACCTCAAAAAAGATAAAATGTCTATAGACAAATCAGTGTACTATACTCAACCAGAAGCAAACTCACTTGCACTAGATTGTTTATCACAGCTCCCTTTATAATCACCAAGATGTGGAAACAACCGTAGTGCCCATCAACCCATGAATGGATTAATAAACTGTGGTATATGTACACCATGGAGTACTATCGAGCCATAAAAAGATGGAGACTTTACATCTTTTGTATTAACCTGATGGAGTTGAAGAGTATTCTTCTTAGTAAAGTGTCACAAGAATGGAGAAGCAAGTATCCAATGTACTCAATACTAATAGGAAGCCAGTAGATGAACTAATACACACCCACACAAGACAAATAATTCAATTCAAGTTGTGGGGAGGAGGGACAGAGGAGAGGGAGCTGAGATGAGAGAGGAAGATGGGCGTGCTCCCACCTAATGGGCACACTGTAAGGGTATAGGGCACACCTCTGGGGCGCAGGACACAACTACAACAGGAACTTTGCCTTAAAAATGCAAACACTGTAACCTAGTTGTTTGCACCCTCATATTAATCTGAAATTTAAAAAAAAAATAGCAAACTCACATGTGAAGTGTTTTCCAAAGTGTGCTAGAGGGACGTGCTAGTCAGGAATTACGCTGGTGCGCAGGACAATGCAGGACACGTTTTCTGGAGGAGGGAGACTTAGTGCTGACTTTTTAGGTTCTAATCTCAGAGCGTCCACTTGGAGAATCTGTGAAAATTGCAGCAGAAGGAGAACATCACAAATGTATTTTTCCTTTAATCTTTAGTTCCTTAAAGAAATCTGGCACCCGGGGTACTATGGAGAGATAATAAAAGTTCATTTCTATTTAATCATTTGTAATATGAAGACATAAACATAACTTACCCCTGGGGAGTTAATTCACTTCTTTTTACCTCCCTGGTGGGTTTTCTAATTAAGCTTTATTAAAATGGAAACTAAAAGTGAGTTTTGAATGGGAAATTTTCTGAAGAATGCACTGAGTTTCTTTTCTTTCTTTCTTTTTTTTTTTTTTTTTTTTACAGTTATTTCAATGGACACTTGATCTCCTGCTGCCTTTGATTGAAAACCAAGAAGTTGCACTGATTTAATAGCCTGCCATTCTCCTAACACTGTCATGGAAAAATAATTTCCATTCTGTCCTTTTTAACCTGTGTGTGAAACTTTGATTTTTAACATACTTTTTCATTCTTTCACCTTCTGTAAAGATGTCTGAACCTGATCCTTCCTCAGGATTTTCTGGAAGTGTAGAGAATGGAACTTTCCTTGAGCTGTTTCCCACCTCCCTGTCCACATCGGTGGACCCGTCCTCAGGTCATTTGTCAAATGTCTACGTCTATGTGTCCATATTCCTCAGCCTTCTAGCTTTTCTACTTCTCCTTTTAATCATTGCCCTCCAGAGGCTCAAAAATATCATCTCCTCCAGTTCCTCCTACCCAGAGTATCCAAGCGACGCTGGAAGTTCTTTCACCAATTTGGAAGTCTGCAGTATTTCTTCTCAAAGATCCACTTTTTCAAATCTTTCATCATGAAGAAAATGGAAGATTCCACGAATGTGGCGACAGCCTGGGCCTCCCCACACGAAAGTGTCATATGAAGCATTGCCTCACAAAGGCCATGACCCTCGTGGTGTCCACCTGCTTCCCCTTCATCTCTCCTGTCTTCTCTGTTCATTTGGGAGTGGAGAAGCTGATGCTAACAGAAATGTGTGCAAACTGCAAGGGGTAGAGCTCCACACCAACTGCTTAGCAAATGTGGGGTGGGCTTCTTCAGGCAGATCAGTTCATTTCACTTTGTTGGATGCCCTGGACCCACCTGAGGCAGCCTCTAGGTGGTTGCTGGAGATGGCTCCTTGGGCTTCATTTCTATTGTGAAACCGTGAAGCCAACAGAATCTGCAGAAAATGGCAAAATTAAGTCTGAACTATTTAGGAGACATTCTCCCTATTTAAAAGATAAAGTGGAGATTCCAAATTAAAAAGACAGAGCAAGAGAGTTAATTTAAATTTAATGTATCACATTTCTAAAACCGAGGATAAAACTATGCTCAATATTTTCCTTAATTTTACTTTAACAAATGAAGATCACATTTATCAGTGAATATATGTCATTTGGAAAAGTTTTAGAAGAGTTTAATTTTTAATAGCAAGACAAACATTGTTAGGATGCAATGTATTTCTGCCTCATGTTTTTTTTTTTCTTTTCTATTTATGTCGTAGTCATAATGCCCTAAGATTGTGGAACTCTGTGTGATAATTGCTGTTACTATTACTAAGAGAAGCACCAGAGGAGACACTAGGTTTTTACTTTATATCTGTAATTTCCATCAGCAGGAATTAAGCATATGGAAAATATCCATTTAGTTATATTTTATACAGTAATAACTTCGAGCAGTCATGTACATTCCTTTATTCAGTTTCATAGTCTTAGTGCAGAATTGTATTAAGCCCCCAACATGTCTGATGTTTGTTCATTCACATTAGCTTGCAAAACTTAGAGACTACATTACAGTGTTATTATATCTTCCATGAATGTTACACATCTCTGATAATTGGTTGTCATATGTTAATGTAATATACTGCATTAGGATTCCAGGATGTGGGTTTACATTTAAAATTGCAATAGCTGAGAGCTTCCATGCTGGGGTTAGTCACTGTACATCTGAACTCAGCGGGGAGGCACAGGATTATCCATGAAATGAGGTATACACGTGAGTACTTACATGAAATGTGGAGGAAATCAAGCTACTCTGAAAAAAGCAAACTACAGCTTCTTATGAGTAAGAATTTTAATTTAATTTTAAAAATAAATGACCCCCAGCATAAACACTAAACTTGCCCAACCTACAGGAGGCCACTGCATCAACATGCTCTCAGTAAACAACAGAATTACATGTTCAAAACATGTAATAATCTTAAGGAGTGAAGCTTCAACACACCCTGGGGTTGAACTACGCAG
>NW_003852673.1:725524-725755 GCF_000181295.1 Otolemur garnettii | reverse complement strand
AACATGCTCTCAGTAAACAACAGAATTACATGTTCAAAACATGTAATAATCTTAAGGAGTGAAGCTTCAACACACCCTGGGGTTGAACTACGCAGTCATCACTCTCCAGGGACTAGAAAGGGAAAAAAGAATCCACCATTTTTGTCTATCTTTGTTGTTTCAAAATGCTGAGAGAGTTGAGGTCTGGGAATGGAGGCTTCCTCTTCTTTTAATCCATAAGCCTCACTTAAA